>NW_018127942.1:775379-777160 GCF_001952655.1 Monopterus albus | reverse complement strand
TCTTTGCTTAGACTGCTGCCCCCACGACCCGGTCCCGGATAAGCGGAGGAAAATGGATGGATGGATGGATAGCCACATTTGCCAGTGAGCCGAAACACTTTATGATTCAACACTTTTCAGCTGGTTTGTAAAACTGTCTCCATTACCTGAACAATAGTCCGTGGCTTACCAGACTGGAAGACTGCTAATGTGATATTTGGACCACAACCAGCTCCTCACACCCGGCTCAGACACTGCAGGCCGCTCCTGTATGTGCCAAACATCCCAGAGAAAGTCAAGGTAATGGGTAAGAACACGCCTTTGAAGAAGCCATGCACCCAATGGAGAAAGAGGGAACAGAAACCAGTGAAAAGAGATGCAACGCAAACAGCCAAAGTGAGGTGATAATGCGCAGGTACCCTGAATATTGTCTTTCCAAGAAAGTTGTCAAAAATGTGTAGCTTACATGTTGTTACACTCAAGCATAAAACTAGTAGAGCAGATTGAATTGTAAGTTCTAACACAGTGTGTAGTGTGAATGTTAAACTGAGGCAGACTAGCACAGGACCATGGGCTTGTTAACAGATAACAGATAGCTGTAAGTTATTGACTGTTGTTTGAAAGGTTCAACAGAGTATACTGATGAAGAGTTGTGTTGGGTGTGTGGGTGAAGGCAAAGAGGGGGTGTGAAGCACTGGAACACACTGACCAATGGCCCTGTAGACTTGCCTTCACACCTACACCAACACAGAACTTGTACTGTTGTTGGTGGTGGCTCTGTGCTGTTGTTAGTGGTGTATTTTTCTATTGAGCTGCCGATTAAACAGCTGATCAGGCCTGGCTTTTAGAGGTAACTGCTAAAGGCTAAAAACCATTATAAAGCCTCATCCGGTTCTTTCAAACCAGGAACTCAGAGGGACGACTCAGACCACTTGAGTATATAAAAAATATATCCGTGCTGGTTTATTCAAAAAGTCACAGGCAAGAATCCACACTTCCAGTCCAGAGATCTTCCAAACCCCCAGCCTGCCAAAGCAGCCCGGAAGCAGGAAGACCCCGAACCAAGCATTGCTATACAATATTAATCCTTTCTGGGCTGTCGAACCGTGACGTCACCTGATAAGCAAGCCTTGCAGCTGCCATAACGTTTAGCCAAAACATGAGGAAAAGTCAAGGTGCGTGACTGTTGTTTTCGTGGTGTGTATCTAAAACAATTGGACATAACCTTACACAGTAAGACAAATATTAAGACTAGCATTACAGTTGACACTAACAGCAGTTTTCCTGTAACCTTGAAGTGCCTGCAGTCTGCACTAAACATTCATAGACAACAAATCTCTGAATATCTATCTAACTAAAAAATAACCTAACAATTCCCCCTTTCGACACGACCAAAATCGTGTCGAACTAAATCAATGTCCCAGTTTCCCCAGATGAAGCTACCTAGCATTTCGAGAGGTGAGTGGTCCCCCACCTAGCCACCCCCTCAAGGGTAAACTACAGAGCTGAGTACTCCAGGGAAAAATGAACTGAAAACACAACAAGGGCAACAGCATGTAAGCAGGTACTTCATTGCAGTGACCTCTATATGTATGCCCTATGTGTAAGCTGATTAAATGCAATTAAGAGCCATGGAGTGGACATAATTATGGAAAAGTATAAACATCATGTGTGGCAAACTTTCATTGGTTAATCCTAACATTAGGGGGTAACTAATACATGAAAAACAACAAAGATTTTATTACATCCTACCTTATTCATGAACACCACTCAATAATAAGAATTTAAATAAATAAATAAAT
>NW_018127942.1:772972-774315 GCF_001952655.1 Monopterus albus | reverse complement strand
CGTGCCTGCAATTTTACTGCAGGCTAATAGTTACATCAAACTAGTCACCCTGTCTGCACTAAACATCTTCTAATACAACAGATCTCTAATCCATATCTATCTAACTAAGAAATAACCTAACACTGCATACCAAGCCAGTTGGGCCAGTTGTTGTTTAACCTGAGCAAATACAGTATAGATGTGTCAAGCCACATACCTGCTCTTGGGTAAACATGCTTTGTTTTAAGGGTAGGATACAATTGGAAAATTGTCTTACTTATTGTTGGGCTCTGAAGCTTTATGACATCATTGCCTGACATCCTGCTCCTTGAGGCCAAAAAATGATTAAACATGATATAACGTGCAATCTGGATACAAAGGTATTTATTCTGTTATAAACTGGTACAAAGGTACTGGATGTTAACACTCTTCTTAATATAACTCACAAGAGGTAGAGCGGGTCATTTCTTAACCAGAGGATTAGTGGTTTGACTCCTGGTTTGTCCAGTCAACATGTTGACACTGAACCCCCAGTTGCTCCTGGTGATAACACCAGTGTGCGTTTGTGAGGGTGAATGGCCAAGTAGTGTGAAAGTGCTTTGAGTGTAGAAAAGTGCTATACAAGTATAAGACCATTTACCAAGAGTTAAATAAAGTTAGTCTGAGGCAGGAAACTCCTTTCAGTCACAAAATATTAGCTGTAATAGCTTTTGTGGAAGAAGAATGCTGGATTCTATTGGTAACACTAGCAGTATAGATGCACTTTAACAAGTACAAAGTTACTGCATGATTGATAATCTTTAAAATAAAACTCACAAGACTGAAATAATTGTAAGCAGAGGCTGAAAACCAGTTTCAGTTTAAAGATATTAGCTTTAATCACTTTTTGGCAAAGATAATATTGTGTTTTTTCTGAATGTACTGACCATTTGCTTAAACTGACAGAAAGGACTGGGCTAGATTCTTTAAGCTTAATGCCGCATTTAATACTATAATTTCTTTTAATTGCACATTTGTGAAAAAAACCCTGATGTCAGGCTAAATCTTCCTTCATGCACTGACACGAGGATCCACGGACCGTCCATTCAAAAGCAAAACATCACACGACACTTGTGACGTATTTCAGCCCTTGGCAGTGGACAGCCAAAAGAATGAAGAGGATTAGGTGTCACGCGGGGCGTCGGCGCTATATCTTCGCTCTGATTGGACAGAAACCCGACCCAGAGCCGGTAATGCCGCCCCCTATCAGTTACATCCTACATTCCCGGTTTGCTGCAGCAGCGGAAATAAACGTCTTTGATATTGGTGGTCGAGAAGGTGTCCGTATTGACTGTAAACTCCACAGCGGTTTATGGAGGGCGTGT
>NW_018127942.1:749619-772940 GCF_001952655.1 Monopterus albus | reverse complement strand
ATAAAAATAAACAGCATACAAGCTAAATAACTGGTTAGAAAAAATTAAATTGTCAGCATTCAAAGCTGTCAGGTTTTAGAGGGAAGTCGGTGACTAGCTAGCTAACCGCGACATTAACTGCTAAGTGAAAGTGTCAATTATTAAACAGTTTGGGTCAGTTTCTGTGTACAACGAAGTAAACGGCTTAAGTTTAAGTTGTTGAGAGTCCTCATTTAGCGTTAGATAATATTTGGTCATCCTCAGCTAGGTGACGTGATGGACTTTGTTGCTGGATGCATGGGAGGTAAGTCAGTTGCAGCACCATTTGCATTAGCCACTTTATTTATGTTGTAATTTTTGAAAATTTGTTTTATATGCCTATGAGCCGTCTCGATCAGAGTTAGTTTGACTTGGATTGAAATGAACTTCTGTTGTTTTTGACGCCTGAAAAGCACAAACATGCCTAGCTCTGCAAATGCTGGTGTGATGCTACGCTATCACAGGATTACAGAGGTATTTTCGAAATTCCACCGCAGGTGTGGACACTGAAGCTGAGCCCGTCGGCTAAATGCTGCTGTTTTGTGTTTGACCTGGTACTGCTGAGTGTAAAGTTGTGAGTGACTTGTGCGTCATGCAAATAATGTAAATGTCTGTCCTTTCTTCCTTCTTCGTTTTATTTCCCCTCCAGCAGTTTTGTGATGGCTAACAACGGCTTAATGCAAAAGGTTAGGTTACCGATGTTGACCAGTAAGGATAAACCTTGCATTGGCATGTCAAATGTAATACAAGTTTGCACGGTTAATAAATGTTTGTTTCAGAGAAATACAAACAAACAACGCTATATACGTGCAACCAGAGCCTTCAAGCTATGGCTGCTAAGTTTACACATACACCATAGGCAAATAGTATGAAACGGTCAGTACACACCCCTTCAAGGACCAATCCCATGCTCTCTTTATTTTACAGTGAGATATCATGTGGTGTCCCACCCTCTCACAGTGTGGTTGAGCTCAGGGAGGCAACTAGTTAAATGGGAAGCAGGTTGTTAGTGATCAAAGATGGCCTAGTTGGTGCCAAACTCAAAATGAGCTTAGCTCATTAGCATTGTTTAAGTACAGAGTTCAGATATTAAAAGATGGGTGGTGGCACATGACAGCTTGATGATGACAGCTATGATTTAAGGCCTCGGTGCACTGAGGTCAATGACCGCTCATTGTGTCAGACACCCTGCTTGTGTTCTTTCCCTGGCTTACAGATGGGACTCACTCCTACGCCCATTTATTTTTTCAAATGGTCATGTGTCTGGGATTGTGGGCACTTATTCAAGCGCTAGTTTCCTGGGGTAACCTTCGAAGAACTGTTGTTTGTGTCAGTCCAGGAACTGTTGTCAGATTTCAGTTCAATGCTCAAACTGGCATCACTACATAGGCGTGTGCTACATAAAACTTGTAAAGGCATGCTAAAAAAGGTTTCACACATTTAGTGAGCTGGCTCTGACTCAGACAGTCTTACCCTGGAGGAGATGACAGCGTAAAATTACACAGAAATGCCAACAGCAAGAGTTTTGGCCTTCAGTGGCCGGTCACTTAGGCCAAAGACTAATTTATTTAGTCTGATATGTAAATGGAATCACGAGTGAGCGGCCATAATTTCCTGACATTGGCATGAGTCAGAGTCAGCTGTTATCATTTTTGAATAACAGACGTCTACGACACAGATGAATAAGCTAATCCAGGACTGACAGACTGATGGACATTAACCGTGAGCAGAGGCAATTCATTGTCAGTTTTAGTTTCAGTATGAGGAATGTTGAAATATTGTTAATATAGAAAATGACCAGTCTTATCCTTTAATGTTTGCATAAAAGGCTGAAAGACCTTGGTACATGTCTAGTTTTGAAAGAATGTGATAAGAAATACAGTCAAGGCACATGGTCACCTTGTTATTCTTTTTTTGTTTGTTTTGTTTTTTGCCAACTTATTGAGTGTTTGTGGCATTCATAACTTTTATGAGTATGAAGTTTGAAAGGTCTTTGAGTAGGTTTAAATGAGGTGATGTGGCATATGAGATTGTATTTTTGTTATGTGTGATTTGTAAATAAAAAAAAACATTTAGTGTTGAATAAAAATACTGGTGTACTGTTTGCAAAGTGATTACCTTTGCTCATTGTATCTTTTCCCTTTGTGTTTAGGTGCTGCCGGGGTCTTGGTTGGACACCCATTTGACACAGTTAAGGTAGCAATTTTTTTTAATGCAGAGTAAAATTACTGACTTTTATAAAATTTTTTAAAAGCTTTATAAGTAATCCTCTGGTTACATGCCCCTCTATAAATGTAAGACATTTTCAAATCAAAAACTTCATTAAATTTCATTTCATTCCTTTTCCTTTCCCAGAATGACATGTTTCTCTAATCCCAAGTGCTAAATGTTATTTGCCAAGTTGCCGTGCCAGAGGTGTACATTGTATGCACTGACTTCAACGTTTCTCTCCATTTGTCGTCCCTTTTCTTCCTGTATACAGCACAGATGATTAAAGTGTGCCATCTTTTCTAGGTGAGACTGCAGGTCCAGTGTGTGGATCGACCTCTTTACCGTGGCACCTTTCACTGTTTCCAGTCCATTATTCGGCAGGAGACGGTATGTGGGTTTATTTTCCATACAAATCTAATGCTGTTATTCTTATGCAGTAACAATGCTAATATGATGCTATGTCGTGTGTTTGGTTTGCTGTCAGGCTTGTTTGATTGTCCTCTGCTGACCTGAATAATCTTGGGGTTTTTGTTTGTTTTAATTTTTCATTTTAATGAAATTATTTTTTTCCCCTCTTTTGTTCTAACTTTTCTTCCCACCAATAAGGATAACTATTTTCAGCCTGTTTTTAAAACTTGAATATACTGTACATCATAAGACTTATTATTCAAAGCTTCTGAAGAACGTCCTATAGCAGATCTCTCAAAATGCTTGAGCACTTTTGGGTAGAAGCAAAGTGACAGCAATGATGCGGAAGTTGAAATGGAGTTTGTTACTGTGATGTTGTGAAAGCTGTGGACATGCAAAAGCTGTATCTAAATCCTTTGTTTTTTGTGGTAGTGGGAGTAACTGCAGCTGGTTGTTCTGAAAATGATGCATGTTGTGCACCCTGCTTATTCAAATTATAGTACAGTAGTAAGATGACACATGTGGCCCAGTACTTCAATCACAGTCAAATTATTTGAGGCTATGTAACTAGAAGATGCACTTAAAGGAGACAGATAATTAAATCCAAATTTGCTAACACTGAAAATGTTTGGTTTTATTTTAAAGGTAAATCAGCATAATTTCATTTTCTAGTGATGTGCTAAAATACCTGGTCTAACATGACATCTCTGATCCTCTTTAAAGGCTTTTGGTTTGTATAAAGGCATTGGATCCCCCATGATGGGCCTTACATTCATCAATGCTATAGTGTTTGGTGTCCAGGGGAACACCATGCGTCTGCTGGGACATGACACACCAATGAACCAGTTTCTTGCTGGTGCAGCAGCAGGTGCCATTCAGTGTGTCATCTGCTGCCCCATGGAGCTGGCTAAAACCCGCATGCAAATGCAGGGTACTGGAGAGAAGAAGTCTTCTAAGAAGATGTACAAGAACTCCGCTGACTGCTTGGCGCGCATCTACAAACGGGAGGGTCTAAGGGGGATAAACAGAGGCATGGTGACTACACTTATTCGTGAGACACCTGGCTTTGGAGTGTATTTCCTGGCCTATGATGTGCTGACGCGCAGCCTTGGCTGTGAGCCTGACGATCGTTACTTGATCCCCAAACTTCTGTTTGCTGGGGGCATGGCTGGTATTGCCTCCTGGCTCTCCACATACCCCGTGGACGTGATCAAATCACGGCTCCAGGCAGATGGAGTGGGTGGAGTCAACCAGTACAGCAGCATTGCTGACTGTGTACGGCAGAGCGTAAGGAGAGAGGGTTGCATGGTGTTTACACGAGGCCTCACCTCCACACTGCTGCGAGCCTTCCCTGTGAATGCAGCTACCTTTGCTACAGTCACCCTTGTCCTCATGTACGCTCGGGGGCCGGAGCAAGTACCACAAGACTGCGAGTCAGCTCAGCCAAGCCACCGCGCACAGATACAGCAACAGGTCCAACCCTCCAGCCTGTGAGAGTGGAGGCCTCACCATCAACCTGGGCACTTTACAAGAACATGGAAAGAGAAAATACATGAACCCTTTATTACCATTTGACTCAGTTACACATCAAATCAGTCATTCCCAGTTTTTAGTCATAAAAAAGATGGTTTATATTAAACGATGGTTTTTACTTTATCAATAAGGAAACAAAGGAGAAGCTTATTTATTTTTTTAGGAATAATTTAAGTTTCAGGTTTGCAAACTTTGAAAAGGGATGGTGTTACCTCCAATAAGATGAGTTATAGGAGCTGTGAGATTAGCAAAAGCTTTCGGTAACAGCTTTTATGACTATTCTTGTAAGATTTTAACTTGTTCCTGAGCCACAAAACTGAGGGTGTGGCTGGGTAGTGTACACACATGTAAAATTGATAGCTCTGTTTTACATATATATCTATATATATCTATATACACACATACATATTTGATTTTGAGTAATTTGTCGCGACATATTCTGCCTTATAATATGAATAGTGTTATTTTGTGTAACAAACCTGTAGCACATGTTTGTATTTCAACTATTTCCTCTGAAGAGTCAAGTGAGAAGGAATGTAGCATGTGATAAGATTGAGAACTTATCACTTTTGTCTGCTTTTAAACCAAAACACACATTGCAGCTATAATCCGATCATCACTAAAGCACTATCAGTCCATGTAGCCCATGTTAATAACCAGCATGGACAAAAGTCTTCTGGTCTGAAGGGCTCTTCGGGGACTGAATGCAAAGTGTCGGTGTATGAATCAGGATTGCAGGCAGCATTATTGTTTTGTCTTGTTTGGCATGTTGAGTTTTACCAAATAATGTGAAGTTCTATCATTTTAATTTTACTGCTGTATTAAAAGCTTAAACTGGAAGTGGAACGTAGCCCTACATGTGACACTGTGTTTGTTCCACTGTTTTATTTAAATGTTTAAATTGAATTTTATTCTATTCTGTGGATGTCGCCACTGAATACTGTTTTTCAGCACAGTTGAAAGTGATACATGTTACAGTTGTCAGTTGAGTTTTTTGTCAACATTAATGTGCAACTGAGGCCGCTGTCCCCTTGGGCACACTTTGTTCATTTGTGACAGTTTAACTCTGAGGTTCCTTAAACTGCATTCTGGTTTTGAGAAACTGCAATATACTGCTTTTGATTTATGACCATATATGAACTCAGAAACACTGGAATGTTTTGATAATTATCAGCCTGCTGTATGAGAGGTTGCCAGCTACTGCCTTGATAAAACTGGATGATTATTAAAAAGAAAACTTGGAGTTGTTAAACACTGGTTTATTGATGCAACCTCTTTAAATATATTGAAGATACTGAAAAAATGCTATCTCAGTAAAGTTAGTTTCTTACCTTGGATTAGAAAGACTAACATTACAGTATGTCTCTGTGGAAGAATTTAAAGGTATTGTTTGTCCAAGCTTCATGTGTTTTTACTTGTACCAATAGTTGATATACTGTGTTAAACCTTCAGGACTGGGGCTTTAAAGTTGGTAAGTTAGCTTAAGTTCTTGCTGTAAGTCGGAGCTTTTCTCCAGCAAATCATCAGTTCAACTGATAATTTGCTCCCCTAAAGGCTGTTCCAGGTATTTTCCAAAGTTGTGTAACTGGCAGCAAATCGAATTATATTTACTGGTTTCATATGTGTGTGTAAAGACTATGAAAAGCCACAGGGGAGCAGAAAGCCACAGATGCACCAAGACTTATGTTGAATGTAACACACCTGTATTGACTCACAGATGTTCTGACTCAAACTCTGATCATTAAAAAAAAAACCAAAGGAGTTGACAAACTCACAGGTTTCTGGGAATCTAAGTGTTGCTAGTCTGAACTGTTCAGTGCTGCCAAGGCACTGGAAAATCTCCAAGGCTTTATTGTGGTTTGCTGGTGATAAAAATGAAAAAGGGGACGAGTGCAAATGAATGGTTGCTGTGTATGTAAACGCTGCTCGTGTGTATTCCTCATTTCCATCTTTTCAACAGTGACTGTTATCTCTGGCTGTCGAGGTTGCATCTAAGAAGACTCTGCCATTTAACTGCTGAAATCCAGCCGATGTGAAAGATGCAATATGTACAGAATGTATCTGGTTAATAGCAAAACAGACACGTGATATTTTTGTAACTAAGTTGTATATAACTTATTGGTCTAGATTTGTAACTGATGATCTGTAAATAAACATAATTCAGCAGCTACATGTTTTTTCATGCAGTCTTCTCTATGCTTGCTCTAAAAAATGGGTTCATACTTAAGAGTAAATAGGTCAGAGCAAAATTTATTTAGGCTTAGTAAGACTCATTTGAGAAAACATTTTTCAATTATTTAGGCTCAAACCCAGAACCTTCTTGTTATGAGGCGGCAGCACTAACCACTGCTGCACCATGCCACCCTTTAATAATGATAATATATCCAGTAGCTGTCAGTGCAGTTTTAAGGACTGAAGTGCCATCTGCTGATGTGCAGTGGTAATAGCAACATCTATTTTTAATTGTGATTTAAGTAAACCAGGTCATTTTAAAATGACTAAAAACCTCCATAAGACAAATGAGGAAAATAAAAAGAGCTATTTTTTTTAAGAAATGCAGTAAACATCAACAAAACTACAGTTCACAAATTAAAGGTCACTCTTTATTTTGCTTCTCACTGAAATGCTCTGTCACAAGGTCATCTCATACTGACACAAAGGTTTTTCCTCATTGTTAGACTTCACTGCCAACCTCAGAAGACAGAATACAAACATCTGAATGGCCTCTGTGTTAGCGTGTGTCAGGAGTGTGATTTTACTCCATGTTTACCTAATTTACAGCCACTTACTTTGTGAGACATTCAAGCCTAAAATATTATGTTGAAAAAAACACCAATCTCATTTCTCTCTTACCGTTCAAACAAAAATAAAATAAAAAATGTGTTGCTGCCTGTATGAACTTGCATGATGACGCCCTGTGCTCACACACACATACACAGTCAGAACAACCACTAGAAGACAATGAACCTCAAGTGTACCTTTTCACAGTGGGCAGGTTGACACACAAGACGACTGGGACCGTTCACACTGTGATGCTGCTCCTGCTCTCTTTGATCAGAACAGGTAATTCAAACCTTAGCTTGTAACTTTGGTTTGATAATAACCCTCCTTTTTATCTTTCATTTACAGGTGTAAATGAAAAAAAATGAGTTGATATTTGCAGGAAATATCACATTTTCATGTGAAGAAGACTTGTTTTCATATATAGCACATCAGCACACACAAAACAAATGAATACACTGGCATAGTTAGTAATGGAGAGATCCAGACAGCTGAAACAGAGGACGAGAAATGCACTTCGCACATCAAAGATCTGACAGCGGAGGGTGTTGGATATCACCGCCGCCAACAAAGGCCAAATGTCTTCTCTCCTCACAATAGCGAGTGTAGTCAACATTCAAGTCTCATGTCTACTGATGCACAATGCATTTCACAGCTGAAAGGAGACAAAAAAAAAAAATCTGTCATAAAGACTCCTTTTTCTTTCTTTCGGCGCCCTCAGCTGCCACAGAGTTAAACCTCGTGTCTGGCAAAGCAGAGTCACTCCAGTGTCTTCTCCTCGCCTACATGGAGCAGGGACGGGTCAGCCTGGTGTGGGCGGATGAAGCCAGCACTGAGGTAGAAGAAGACTCCCACCACCAGATAAAACAGCAGTCTTCATGCTGTATAATTCTGACTGTGACTCTTCAAAGTCTTGAAATCAGGAACTTTAGGTGCCAGGTGACTGAATGAACAACTCCGGGTCTGTTTATGATTGACTGTAATATATACTGACACACACTAAAACATACATGCACACAGTCACGTAAGTCCACATGCAGGTCACCTTGCACAGCTGTACTTTGGCGTTTGAGGCAACCCCTGGAATACTGCAAAATAACCAGTAATATACTCTAAAGTATCTTTACAGTTCACTACTGTAACTTGCATAGCATTATGGCTCATTTCCATGACATCCGGTGTTTTAGGCTACAGTAGAGTCGTAAGAACAGGATTAATTGTGGAGAAAATGCAACCAATTCAATGGTATATGTTAACTGTAAGCCTAGTGTCTGCTCATAACGTATTTTTGCAGGTGATAGAGTTTGGACATTCTGTGGCTCAGCTGTTTGCAGACCTTTATTATGGACACAAGCTTTTCTGTAAACATGCTTAATTTTATTTTTGTTTGCAGTGCTGCTGGCTTCAGTCTTCAGCTCTTTTTCTTTCCCCTGCCATCACACACACATACATTACACATAGCCACAGCAGGTGAGAGACTGCCGGAGTCGGTCCCAGTGTTGCCCTATTTGCATTTTAAATGCTTGCAGCCAGCCCACCACTGTGTTCACAATGCAGTGAAGCACAGTCAGTCGACACACGGCCAAGAGACTGAGGGGGATGAACAGATAAAAACACAAACACTGACTAGAAAGGCGATGATTAAAGAGGAGAAATCATACCTGGATAAGATAGGGGACTCACATATCACATGTAATGGAGGCAGAAATGCCAGTCAGATTGTGAATATGTTCACTTTCTTGGTTTTATCTTTCAAAAACAGGATGTGATGGATGAAAGTAGACTGATCACCTTTTTCTGCAATGTGTTTAAAAGCATTAAGGTGAATAGAACATAAAGGTAAAGAGGGAATGTAAGCGAGATAGAGCCAAGAGTAAATCAGAGTACATAAAAATGTCCCTGAACTCACACTCAGAGCTGAAGATCTGGGGATCCTGTAGCATATTCACTATGTCTGTGCTATACTGAGAGCAGTGAGGCACTTTCAAGGTCTGCGTAATGAAGTTATATTCATTCAGCTCTGAATTGTACAAAAGTCTCTGCTACTCAATGTATTGTAATCTGTTTTCACTCCAGCTACAATGAAAAATTATATGAAATAAAGTAGATTTTAACATGAATAGATGAACAGATGCCTTTCAGTGTGACCTCCGTCTTATATTCCCCTCCACTGCCGCAATTTTCCAACACTTCATTTGACCCTTCCATACATACCATGTTATCATCAACTTTCAATATTTACAGTAAGTTTATAGTTTGTCTTGAACTTGCTGCTTGTGTTTCAAAGTTTTCGACAGACCCTAACCCTTAAAGCTTTTTCTGGTCAAGATTTCAAATCTGGAGGAAGAGGAAGAATTTAGCATTCACACATATCCATACCTTTACACAAGTGGGCGTCTGTATGCATGATCTCAGCTTGTAATGTCAGAAAAACAAACCAAAGTGGTGAAACTGTGTCCTTTCTTTTGTACCCCCCGACTACACACACATTGTTCAGAAAGCTGATAAGCTTTAGGTCAAAAAAGCCTTGAACCCCAGCGAACTCAGTCACCAGCTTGTCTGCTAAGTGCCTAGAGTGGACAGATCAGTGGGGGCCAAATGCTGCTGTCTCGTGTTGTGTGGGGGGTGGTGTGTGTGGGGGGGGGGGTTTAAAAAGCAATAGTGTCGGGGTCTATATTAGGGTTTGTGGGGGTTGGGGGACAGTCTCTGGGATTGTTGTGTGTGTGGAACAAAAGGCCTTGATTAGTGAAATCCTGCAAAAGGCAGGAGAGGAGGTGTTAAAAGTAAGTGGGGAAACAAGCAGACCTGGAGCTCTGGAGCCTTCCTCTCCTCTTATGAAGCTCATGTCCACACCCTGTCTGCATATATCCACTGTAATCCACAAATTAGCCATAGGGATGTTCAGATCGGAGAATAGCTGGAATGAATGATTGTAGCTGGAATGAACCATTTCATCACATTGTTCCTTTTAGTTCCCTATATTTTTGAATTGAGGAAGAATTTAATAATTTTAACAAGCAATAGAAGGAAACTGGTCAAAAATTATTCAGCCACACAAGAATTTTTTTTTAAAGAAGTGAAAATAACCCTGCTTTCTCCTTGACATCAAGAGCACTTGACAAATAACCTTGAAAGTGAACTGGTGACATCTGGAGCTGGCTTTGACAAAGAAAAGCAAAAAAACGCATTTATAAAAGCCAAAGGCACCGATACCTGCTAACCTACGGGGCTGTCTGTGTTCTTACATCCCCTGACACGTTGGCTTTTGTTAACACTTCACATTGAAATTGACCCTGGCTGAGGAGGTGGGGTTTTTTTTATAAAAAAAAAAAAAAAAAAAAAAAAAAAGCGAATGGTCGATTGATGATTTCCTGATGGGAGGTGTTGCTTATCGCTCCCCGAATCTCTTCTGCTCACTAGAGGACAGGACGCTCCAGGAGCTGCATGCACACAATGGACTAAACCTCCCAGAGAGATCAATATTATCAGCTGTGAAACCCTTCACCGCAAAGAAGACACTTCCTTATATTCTCTGGTCGCTCAGGTAAGAACATGCTTTCAGTAGTGGTTTGCGTTGCGACGAATGGGGAACAGTTTCTGCCAAGATAGGTGTTTTATAATACGGACTTTAACTTCACTTAAAGCGTTTGAAATGATAGAAACAGGGAAATAATTTAGCGTGAGATTAAAAACACAAAATTATAGCGCACGTCAAAGTAGGTCTTATTATGTGGTTTGGTTTTGATCTCGGTTGCTTTATTTTATTTCATATAAAACATCATGTCATTGCCATGTTTAGCAGCTTGTTTCACTGTAATTTGTGCACAGCAATGGTGTTGCCAGAAAAGTTAGTGTTGGGTGGAGGAGGGGAGTAGCTAACAGAGAAGATACTTTATGGATTAGTTTATGCTTAAATGTGCACGACTTAATTCATGGTAGCAGCCTAATTTAAGAATGTGTATTTTTTTAATATTAAAACTGCAGCAGGGGCAGTTTTCATTAAGCTGCAGCTGTTGCTTGTGTGAAGATAGACCACATTAATCTGCATAGTCTGGCCTGCTGTTAACAAAGGCACAGACACATTTTCTAAAACCATCAGTTGTTATTTATTTTAGCAATCTAGGGCTATGCTCTCTTTCTGTGTCTTCTCAAGTTTTTTTTTCTCCTAGTGTTTTTTTGTTTTTTTTTATTCCCATCCTGTGTGTCCAGACCTCATCAGATCCCCTGCTATGATTCAGAGGAATGAGATTGTGCTATCTGTTCTGGAGGAGCTCCAGGAGGCCACAGAGCTCTCTGGACTGGACGCTCTGACCAGAGTGGCCCTGGAGGTGGACCAGGTCCTCACTCCTTTCCAGCTCCCCAGGACGCCCTGTCAGAATTTCCCTGAGTGGCCAGGCGTCGACAGCGCAGCTCATGGCCTGTACCCAGCCGATGCACCCGATGGCCTTTTGCCTTTAAACTGTAAGGGAGAAGGCAACGTACTGTTTGACGCAGTTAGTATGCTGCTAGTGGGCAACACTGTACTTAGCTTGGAGCTACAGGTGAGTATTTATGGTATTTATGGTGGTTAGTTTGTGAACTAAATGTACACGGTCGGACTGAAAACATCAATACAGATCTTCTAGGTGTTTATACTGTATGTGCACTTAGTGATGGCAATATTAATTCCAGTAATATTGTCTCCTACAGGTGAGGACCGTAGTGGAAATGGTGCTGTGGAAAAGATACTACCTGTCTGAGATGATTGATTCAAAAATGATGCTCCAGGCTGTACGCTTCAGTCTTTGTGCTGAAGAGTCTGAGGATATGCTGAACTTGCCCTTCACAATCTTGGAGGCCATTTTTGATGCAGATGTCAAAGCTTCTTGCTTCCCTGGTTCCTACACTAACATGTGGCACGTGTACGCACTGTCATCGGTCCTTCAGTTTAACATCTACTCCATCTACCCCATGTTCAACCTCAAGATCAGACCATATTTCAACCGAGTCGTACGTCCAAGGACCTGGCCTAAAGACTCTGTGCCAGTAACCCTCTACATCATGTGGTCAGGTGAGCTGCAGTCTGATGAATCTTTCAGGCCGAATCATTTTGTCGCGCTTGTCCAGACCAGCGACCTCACATTTGGAAGTCATGACAGTGAGCAGAAGGCATTGCCCATAAAGAGCGAGGAGCTGTTGAACCAGGACTTGACGTTGTCTTATCCGAGCCTGAAGGACAAATACAACATCACCAAAAGGACCTTCTACCGCTGGAAGAGGCAGACGCAGGAGCATTGCAAAAAGTCTGCAGCCAGATATGAGGCAAAGTATTTCCTGCAGGCCTGCTACTTGGAGGGCAAGCTCATCCCCCTGCATCAATTCAAAGAGTTCTTCCCTGAGATTTCAAGGTCAACATATTACAACTGGAAGCATGAGCTTCTGAAATCTGGAGGGAACTTCTCAACATCGTCTTCAACCGGAGAGGTAAGTCCTGGAGAGAGCACGGAGCAGGAGGCTTGGTCCTCACCTGAAGCAAAGCAGGATGAACTGGACCACCATGACTCCATGGCTGGCATGTTTGGCCTCTGCAAGCTGAATGTGGAGCGGGCCCAGAATGTGGCACATATGCAGGAAGCTAAGCGCTCTCTGCAGAATTGCATCGCCATGAATGCCTCCTTGCCCTTCAGGATCTTCAAAAGAAACTTCCCAGGGATTTCCAGATCAACCTACTACAACTGGAGAAGAGAAGCTATGATGTTCAACGGAGGCTACAAAGGCAGTGTTGGCAGCAGTGAGGATAGCTCAGATGCTGACAAGAGCCACAGTCCAAAAAGTCTGTCAACAGTCCTACCTAACACCAGCCAGCTTGTCAGGCCCAAACTGAGGATCTGTAGGCAAAAACACAGAAGTTTCAGGCTGGCATACATGAGTAAGAAACAGCTCAGAGATGCTGCAAAGCTGCATGTCCAGAAATCAAAGTGGTCCCTGACAAAGTTCAAGCTCAAGTTCCCAACCATGTCCCCTTGCTTCTACTGGCTGTGGCGTAGCAGTCAGAACCACAAGAAGAAGATGGCCACCCAGGAGATCAACCTTCCAGAGAGTCTGGAGAGCACCACTGCAGAAAACAAACTACTGGAGAGAAGGATGGAAAGTCAGCATGCGCTTCCATTTGTTGAGAGTCCTAAGTTTCTAAAAAATGCCACCATGTGCTCCTTTGCCCCACATTTCAAGCACACCCTTCACGGCAGAACGTCCATAGATGAGCAGATGTTTGCAATGGATGTTGTGACTCTGGCCAACTTCAAGGCCAAGGCCAAGCTCTTCCTGCAGCAACGCTTTGAGGAGAAATCCTTCCCCACATTTAAAGAATTCAGGTCTTACTTCCCCTTCACTCCCCGTTCAACATACTACATGTGGAAGCGAGCTTTACATCATGGGTTGTCACTGGTTCATGGATAAATGCACATTGCTTTTATCCCATAAAAATGGGCTTTCTGGAGCAGGATAAGCACAATTAGAAATTTTGGTCCCCAAAACACATTTCTCTCTCTGCCTCTGTACCCTGTTATAAACATACAGCTGAAGTTCTAAAAGACTATTAAGTATACTGACTTAGCATCTAAATGCATTGTGTCCTTCCTCTGCCCCACCACCACGGTTCATTCCTCCCTCCTGGACATTTGCACGTGTGTGAAAAGAAACGGAGTCCTGGGTCTGTTTAAACCCTGCATGTTGTCCTCCAGGCAAAAGGCAGTTCAAAGCTGTTATTTAGAGGCATTTTGTTTGAACCTGTTTCTTCTCCATTCTCTTTAAATCCCTGCTAAGCATTACACTTGGCGCCCTTATTATTATTGTTATATTTTTCAGTTTTCATTGTTAGTGCTTTAAATTTATTCTTAGTTTTTTGATTCTTTGAATGTGAAGAGCAGTCGGTATTTGTTTTAAGAGATGACTACTTCTTCAGATGTCCTCTGTAAACAGGGTTCTTTTTCATATTTCTTTTTTTTTTGATTATTGAATGTACTCACCTCAGGGATTCACAAGGTGTACAGAAGCTTTAGGTGGTTATGTCAAGAGTCTGGCATTTTAAAATGCCCCTACTGTGAAGTCAGTTTTGTCACACTATATTTGCACTAAAAATTGTTTCCATTACACAGCTGAATGTATTGTCTTAACCATTTTGCACACACTGGTTACATATACTGTTTTTGAAAATAACTTAAAACAGAATATAAATGGAGATATTTTATTTTATTTTATTTTTTTGTACACCTCATTTCAAAACTACCTATTTCCCTGAAATATGGAAAATTAGCCTTTATAAGCTACTTTTGTTGTAAATAACATTCCATTCCACTTTTCACATAGACAGGTGTGTTTTGCAGAACTGCTGCTGTAGTACTGCTGAATAACAGACTTCAGTTTACATGTATAATTTTTTTAAACATTTATTTTTCTTCCCCATCATGTCTGAAATTGGTGCTGGTGATACTGCCAGACGTCATTATATTCAGTCAGTCAGCAGGTGAGGCAGTTTGTACCGGCTGTATATCAATAAACTACTGACCAGCATCAGCCCTTTGCTTCACTTTCTGCCCAGTCCTCATTGTGGGTTTTTTTTTTTTGCTGCTGTATTTCATTTATGACTTTAGGAAGTGGTTCTTTATTTTAGCTTGTCAACATGAGCCATCTCTAAGAAATTGTGGCAGTCACTACTTGTTTTATGCTGTACGGTATCTAAACGCAGCCACAGCAGTAAGTCAGCCAACTTTAAACTGTAAATTTCCTGAACTGTTGGCTCTCTTCCATGTCAGTGAGCTATTGTTCTGGCTCAAATGATACTAGTAACCCCCCTTCAGAACATCTAATCTTATGTCTCATCAGCTCTATCTTGATGTCATGTTTTGGTAGAATCGGTTGGAATGGTTAACAAATTGTTTACTTTATTGTCATAAATCTGCACTATGTTGTAACATACAGTACATGTCAGTTCTTGCCGAGTTAATTCATTCAACTATGATGCATAAAGAAAGCAAAAAAGGACAAAATCACTTCGTGACAGGTTAAACCCACGGTTAAAGAATAGCAGAGAGCTTTGAGGCTGGTTTTGTGTTTTTTGCTCACTGTCTGCTCTGTTTAGCTATTGTGCTTATGCTAATGAAGGTAATAGTCTACAGTGGGTGGGATGGAGAATGGAGAGGGGGGAAGGGGTTTAATTGCATGCGTGAGGATAGAGGTGTTTGAGATAAGGCTAACATCCAAGAGTTTGGGGGAGGGCTAGTGGTAAAGACAGAAGGAGGGGTTGGGGGCAGGGGATCTGTGGTTTTCATCAGGCGATTCAACAGAGATGTCTGGCAAAGTTGGAAATTACACAGCTACGCATCTTGAATCTTGAAACCATGTTCTGACTGACCCAGCAGGTCTAAGGAGTAATCAAAGCATCAGTTAACTTTTTGAAGTAGGAGATTTGAAACATGTCCAAAGTAACTGAAAGTAAAACCGTATTATAATTTTACTATTTTTGGTGTTTTCTGATTTTAGATATTCTATAAAATTGTTTTAACATCCAATAGAATTGTTTTCATTTCTATATGTTTGCAGTGAGTTTATGTAGTTTCTCTGTGTTTTACTTTTGGGCAAGACTCGAAATATTCTGATAGAATTATTCCAGTATCTGTGAAACTGTATATTCCTACCACATTGTGCATCTAAATTTAGCCTGTAGAGCGAACTGAACCAAATGTATTAGTTTGAGTCCAATGTCAGACCTCTGTCTAATCGAGCATCAGCTCTATGTTCAGTCACACCATAGCTCAGTTTTAATCATTTTATGTGAAACTGCAAATTATAATAGAGTAAATAATTTTTAAAGAAAGGCAGTAAGATACTGATCATGAACCACAGCCTCCCTGATACAAGTCCAGACTGGGACCTTTGTTGCATCTCTGTCTCACTCCCTTTCATCTCTCTACTGTCTGTAATAAAGGCGTAAAATGACTAACAAATACTTGAAAAAACACGATACGTAGATAAGAATTTCCCGGTGGGTTCAATCAGATAAACACTATTTTCTCACATTTTGGTACGATCAACATTTAATTAAAACTTGTCAGTCTAAATTCTTCGTGCTGGAAACGGCAGATGACAAAACAACCTCCACTGAAGAGCCACTTTCTCACTTGTTCTGGAGCTTTTGACCATATCCCCTGCTTTCCATCAGCAGCTGAAGGTTTCTCAGTTGTGATGTAACTGAAGACTTTCCATTATTTAGTATAATATTAGCAATAGTAATAGTATTTTTTTTAATTTTGTGAAAATTTTGATTTTAAAGAGTCACGTGGCCGGCATCTAAGACTCTCCTAAATAACTGACCTCGACACTAGCAAATATTTGGTGAAGTCTTTTTCTGTGGGCCTGTTTGCCATCTTCATTTTCATTACTCTGTGATGAGAGGAAATCTCACTGGCACTGAGCTACTCTAAGATTGTTTATCTCAAAAATAGCATGAAAATAATGAGGGTTGGCAGGTGGGAGCTGAAGTCTTCAAGGATTAGCGTACTGCAGTCGGTTCTGCGATAAAGTAGAGAAGCGTCTCAAGGATGCCAAATTTTCTCTGTAAATAAAACAGACCTATGAGACTCTTTAGGCTTGAGGTCTGCTGCCAATTACCCTGTGATATGAGCAGCACTATGAACTCAGACTACTTCTGAAAGTCAGCCTCAGCGTGGGCAAAGTGGGGGAGGAACAGAAGTGGAAAAGTAAAACTATTTCTGACTAAAAATGTTGAATTCAGGTGATATTGTCTAATCAGTACATGCACTCATAAAGCTGACAACTCCTCACTCCAGAACAAAGTGCACATTATGTTTCATACATGATCAGAAATGTACCAATCCAAAATGTACTTTATAACAATTGTCTAGGTGGACTGTGCACATGGCATTCCAGTAAGTGTTCACATGCACATATTCAAGCTTGGAGACAGTTTGTCCACTAGGTGGCAGTGGTTCGCTTCATAAAACAGTTACCAATAATTTTATTGCCTTTTTAAAAAAAAGCTGATTTCAGGCACACAAACTTTGCTTTGGACACACAATCAATGTGTTACAGCTCAGCTCAGGGTGTGTGCTGCAGATTTATGCGATAACTCCATTAATAAACACAATCCAACACTGCAGCCAGCTAATACATAAATCAGATAACATCAGAGAAACAAATTCTTTAATGATTAAAGATTAGTGCGGGGACAGCACAGGAAGAAAGGAGAAAAAAGAAGAGATGAGAGCACCTTAGGGCCCCAGTGAGGGATTATTTTTACGCTTTGACACAAAAATGTTTCCCTATCTTTGTTATTTTAATGGTTATTACAAGCAATTATCTAAGAGTTCCAAGTTGTTAGATACAAAGGGTCAAATGTGCGTGTATGTTTTACGCCAGCTCACCAAGCTGCCAGGAGGGCTGTTCACTTGTCTGATCAACTCCACCTAAATTTTGTTTTCCATCTCACAAAGAAAAAGAGAAACAATTTGTGCTATTTGTCCATTACAAGCTATTCAGAATCATCTCAATGCATTTTTACAATCCAGAAGAGTTGAAAACCATGCAACATGTTTATTCCCACCCTGTGAGAACTCACTACAGTTGTTTTGATTCCTGGGCACTCCTATACATAGAACAGCTAAGTCTGTGTACAGTGCTGTTTCAAGGACAAATAACAAACATGCTAAATGATTCATACCCACATAAATCTGTGTATACCAGGCAGATGACCTGTTGTTTGTTGTTGTAAGACTTACTATTGCTCTGCTTCAGCAGTTTGATGGCAGTTTTACCTGTTGGACTTCAATGAACGAGTCTGGGACTCTCAGTTTCGAAAGAAAGTTCAACTCATCACAAATAATATCCATATTTTTATCATTACCAGTTGGCACAGGTTATTTTTATTCAGCATCATGTCACATTAGGTGGCAAAAGCAGAACAAACTATCTCAGATTTTGAGTGCATAAGCAGATGCATATTTGTTCAGGATGATCAAAATTTTATGGCAAAAAAAACAAAGTTATGCAGACTGTAAAACCAGTGCGCCCACAGGGGGACAATCCGACTCTGCACTAGACTTCACAATGAGGCTGATGCAGATTAACGTCTCTCAACGTGTGTATGTATCTGCTTGTGAAATGAAGTTTGAAATTGTTCATATCGGTCAAGGTGGCAAGAAGCTTTTTTGTGTAATTGTGAATACTGTCATGTTCAAATCTTGAAGGCATGGATTGGAGGGTTTTGTTAATGCAAACCCGAGGAGGAAATCATTAATTAATTCAATAAGAAAGTATTATTTACTTACAGCTGCTTTATAGTGATTTATTCTAGGTTTCCTATTGTTGTTGCATCCAAAAACTTTCATTTCATTTCTTAACAAATAAACGCACACACAGTGATCACAGACCTGCACTGACAACTAAATCAATGAGTGACAACCTCTGACTGGTTTTTCTTTTCTCTTTTTTTTGCACTCAGTCAATAATTTTGTGATACTTTTTTTTTTTTTTGCTGATGAATGAAGGGAGAGAAATTGTGTGTGTACATGTGTTTGTTTGTGTGAAACATGAGAAACTGCCAGTGTATTAACAAGGGCATTTATTGCAGCTCTGGTCCCAGTTGCTGCTAGTGCACAAGGCAACGTGTCGACAAATGATAATCAGGGCTAAAGGTCAGGTAAATAAGAGCTTTGATGGATAATTTGTGTTTGCAGTCACGTAATCCTTTGTATATGTTTGTTTTGTGTGTCTTTTGTGGTATAGTTCAACCAAGAAGTCACTGTCAATAAAGTTGGGTCTAAAAATAAGAATGCCAAAGGAAACATTCATCATTCTCCTGTGCATCTACCAGAAATGACAGGATATATAGAACTGTGTACATAGTTTTACATGCATGTCTTCACTCCTACCTGAGCTCTGGTTTTCATTGTTAAACATTGTGATTAAATACAGACCCGCCTATCCTACGTATGACCTGCACTTGCCCTTAGCTTCCTACAGGGCTCAGTGTTACTATGTCCTTCTGGGTGAAGGTTAAACCTGGATAACCCAGTTTATCTAAATAACAGAAAAAAATATCCTACATATCTGCTGTTAATGGTCTCTTTTGATTCCCTGTGTTAATAACAGAGCCTAGTAGTAACCTCAACTTTGCCAAATGGTCCTCCTATAATGACCACGTTGGCCACATTGCGAGCTGGGCGGGTGCTGCCACAGCTGTTGGTTCCTCTAATGACTAATGTCCAGGGTGGTGATTAAAAGCTCTGAGACCATGAACCATGAACTCATTTCAGCGTGAGCTATTGTCAGCAGAATAAGAAGATAAGAGCTAATTGCTAGATTTTGTTTCAGTACAAAAAAAAGGAAGAGCGACATACAGGGGAAAAACTATGGAGCAGGAAAAGGAAATTAGAGTTCGGGTAATAACTGGCTGCCTGCGTTTTCAGAAACTCCCAGCAAGAACTTTACATGGGAGCTCTTGCATTAGTATCAGTCTTAAGCATAAACAATGACTGTGCTGAAATTCTACAAAAATTTGTAACTCTGACTTGAGTTGAATGAATCTAATCACCCCTTGTGAAATTCTACAAAAATTTGTAACTCTGATTAGGTTGAATTATTGCAGCTGTTTTAGTCATACAGTGTCTCAAGTGTCAGTCAGGCGGCTTTTGGGTTGTGATAATTAAAAAAATTCACTGAAGTAAGAATTCAGATGTGTGTCTAGGGAAACCTATTTCACCTACAAGCTAAGCATTTGACACAACTGCCCACATGAGAGCTTTACATCCAAAGTGATGTGTGTAGAGGCTTTTTGCACACATACTGCACAAGGAGATGGATTATTTATACTCATAACAATCATTATTTTACATTCCTTGTCACATAATCCATAACCAAACAATAACATTTCCATTTTACAAATTAATTGATCCAAAGACATTAGAAGAACATCAGGTCAAAGTCTTTTTTTGCATTGATAATGAAAACTATAATATACACTTATATAGACTTGCAAAGCACATTCATTACATTGATTCCATTAAAAAGGTCAGAAATTACTGCACTTAAACAAAGAAAAGACAATCACTACCAAATTTTTTGGGCATCTAATCTAGTCAGGGCTTTCTCATTTAACCTAAAATCCTTACGTATCAATATGGTATTAATATGTACATCTAATAAATTAAGTAACAGTAACATTTGATGATAAATTACAGGGATCTGTGCACCACAACACACATATTAGAGTAGGTAATATATTGTATGAGAGATCTTTAATTGCATAGAACCAGCAAAGAAATTTAAAAGCTCAAACCCTAAAGGTTAAAATAATAAACAAGCTAAAAGGATGTGCTAAAACTATAAAACACAGACTCCTACACTGAATGTCTAGACTATTCACGTCTGTCTCAGGGATAATTCAGAACCTTATCGAAACCTTTATAAAAACATCATCTTAGGATTTGTTTGCCTTGATTATTAGGTTTATATCAGTCCTTATTACCACACATTACATGCCGACAGGCTATAAAATGGTAGATTATATGGTTTTGCATACTGATAAAAATGTGACAAAAATTAGCTGTACCATTCAACCACCTGTGTGTGTGTGTGTTTCACTGGAGCAAAGGCTTGTCCCCCTCACCATGCTGAATTATAGCAGTGTCACTTCCAATCAGGTTTGTAATATTTCACACAAAGGCAGAGGAGTCCTAAATCTCTCTGTCTGAGCGCATTTGTTCATCTGCCTACTCTTAAAGCATAACTCTTTGGTTGTATCTGGAGAACTGGACTGTAGATATTGTTTCTTAAAATCACTAAGGGGGAACAAAAACTTTTTTTTTATGTAGTACAGGTAGATAGAGATATAATATCACACTCAGGAGGGCCTCTGATGTTTTAATATGTGATGGAGAACTCACACCAGGCAGGTTTTGGTTGAAGAAGTACTGTAAGTGCTGCAGGGGTGTGGGCTGACAGCTCAAATAGATAAAGATAAAAGTATGATTTCCTGTTGGCTAAGACACCTGCTAAACACATTAGGTTTTGTCTATAGAGAGATTAAAATGTTCACACGTTCTCAAGACAATGAGAATTCATTGTGATATTTTAACAATTAGACGGCACAGAGAGGCAATGGCCAACTGGCCCTGGTTTGCTCCAGTCTTTAAAAAATACATGAGCAAATGTGTAAGGATTGTACTAAACTGTGTTTGTCTACTCTACAGTAAACTGTGAAGATAACATGTGTGGCTAAAGAGCTTTCTACCTACAGCGCTACTTCAAAGGAATGTTTCATAAAGTGTTATATTGTGGGGTTACATGACAGCACAGCAAGTAGCATTTCCCACTGTGTGTCTACTATACTCTTATCAGAACTGCTTCTTGGATGGCTCAATAGCTTTGGAGACCCCCTTCCCCCACCTGTTTCCATTGTGTCAGATTAGAGGGTTTGTGTCAGATCACTTCTGCAACTTTCTGAAACTGACAACCTGACACCCACTTTACACAGTGACTGGCCAGTTGTGCAGAAGTGAGAAAGTGTGCAACAGTTTTGCATCTCTCACCTCTCTGTGGACAACCAGCTTTTTCACTTCACCTTCAAGTGTGGCCATTCCTCAGGGTTTCTGTTGTTGGTTTTCTGTAGTCTGATATTTGGGGCCAATAGCGAATATAGAGAATTTTATGTACAATTAAATATGTAGAAAACCTCAGCATGGCCTTTTTAAATTGTGTTTTGTTTGCTCTTTGCAAGACGTACCACTAATTCATACAATATTATATTTAACCAGTCGGACTTGGATATCAGCTGTGTTTCAGTGATATGTCACATTCAAAGTCATTACACTGGCCTCTCTTTGGGTTGAAAATCAATTACTTGTTTTTTGTTTAAACAGTCACTGTAGCTCCAAGTGAAGAGAAGAGAAGAAAGGAGAGAGTAGTTTTGTTTTCATTAACTGTAAATTAAATGGCATTTCCCCAGCAGGCTAGAGCTTCAATCTTTCCTGATTTATTAGCTTTGGAAACAAAGTCTGGGAGTGGTGCAACAGATGACCAAACGATCCCCTGGGCTGGCTCCTTAATTTGAAGCAAGCGGCTGTGGCAGTGCCGCATTGCTATGTGTCCTATCCGAACGGGCCTTATCTGTCAGATGGATATTGACTGCATTTTTCATTTTCAGTCAAGAGAGTCTCTGCTACAGTAGTAAACCCACACTCACATGATGTCAGCTATTAAAAGCAATACTCAGGAGGAATATTTTTCTCATACTCTTAAATAATCTCTCTCTCTTTCTCTATCTGTCTGTCATTCTGTAGCTTTATAGCTTTTTAATCAACTCTTCTTGCTGCTCTTCTAGATGTGAAGGTGAGAGAAAACAAGATGAGGGTCTCAAATTCAGAGTCTTCAGAAAACGAGTTATCACTGCACACCAATGAAAAAGACTCTAAGGAAGAAAAGTAATAAATATTTGAAGCATGACAATATACACAATATATTTTCACAGCAAGAAATTATTTAGTATTGACAATCCAGGAGGTAATTGGCTGAGCAAAGTCGGCCTTAAAGGAAATAGTTTTTTTGGCTTATTACCTTTGTACAGAGCCAGATGAGCTGTTATTCCTTATTTCCTGTCTCTGTGTTAAGCTAAGCTAACCAACTGCTGCTTTATATTCACACGAGAGTGGTATCATCCTTCTTATCTTACTCTCAGCAAGAAAGCAAATGAAAATAAGGCTGCAAAATGTTGACCTATTGCTTTAAGTAGGCACATTTATAGAGAATGTGAAGGTACATCACACCGTGTTAAATGTTTGGAAGGCAGTGCCATTTTGTCCCATATATCCCTTTTTATTTGTTCATATTTTTATATTGACTTATATAATTGTGTGTTATGTAAATAATTTGTCTTTTAAGCCGAGAGCTGGCGGAAAAATTTCATTGTGCTATGCATAATGACAATAAAGATTCTTGACTTGACTTTGGGAGGGAGACGATGTACTTACCTACATACATTGTTGTTTTGTTTGGCTAAAGAGTTAATTTAATCATTTAAATATCACCTTACTGATTGTGGTAATTCAAGCTGGATAACCTTAGCTCACTATAGCTACCTCAGAGAGGACCTAGAGATCCTGTCTACGAGAGAGACAGACTGATCTGAGCTGAATCTGAGTTTGGGAGCTAACGCTAACTAACAGCTGCTAGCAACACAGATGCTGCAGATGAATCAATTTCTGTCCTGTCTGTGCTCAAACTGGACACTAAAATGGTTTGGGTATAGCATTCTGTTAGATCTGCTAGGACACAGAGGTGAGCGAGCAAAAAAAAAAAAAAAAAAAAAAAGACGGACC
>NW_018127942.1:728302-749288 GCF_001952655.1 Monopterus albus | reverse complement strand
AAAACAGAGTGAGGGGGTTGAGAGAGGCAGGTGCAGCCGGGAAAACCTGACACATTCTCTATTGTTTATTTATTTAACCTGGGTTGAACAGCCATAAGATAATAAAGGCTTTTTAAATTTATGACCCTCTTGGATGCCTCAGATTTCTTAAAAGACTATGCTAACTTTTTTTGATTGACAACACAGCATGATTCTATAATATATTACAATATGATACATCATAATAAAATGCACTATATTAGAGTAAAATGAAATTAAAACATTATTATGATACACTGCCATACATTTATATATGCGAAGCATTAGGATTCAATACTATGATACATTACCATGCAGCATTACGATGCAATACATTATTGATGCAATATGATACATTATGATAGAAAACAATATAATATGGAAGCTGCACAATAAAAGTAATCACCACATCTTTGTAAACCCTTGATCATGTAGGAGGTTGACTCAGTGAACAGATTTCTTTCCAGTTTGGTTACTGTTCATTTATCCAATTATTGCATTTATTCAGTGTGGTACAGGTACAGTACAATAACCTCTAGAGTCCTGAGCTTTGGAAACCCAAGCTGTGCGGTCCTCATATGAGGACGCAGGGACTCTAGAGGTTAAGCTAAATGTGGCTTTGCACCCCTCTCTCACAGTGTGGTGTGTAATAAAAATATACTGTATGTCATAATGGTTCACTTGAGTCAGCTCCTGCAATACAGCTTTAGAAAGCATAGTTCATCAACCGCTTAGAAATTAGGTGGGCTCCAGATTCAAGAGACATATGAATATTACACCCTCTTCAATTTGTCCAGTCAGTAGAACTGGCCTGACATAAGGTAACTACAGCATATTTTCCCTAAACCGTATGAACTCAGCTGTGGAGCACTTAAAGATATGATGGTGGCATTTGTCTAATGCAGATTGCCAGCAGCTGGAAACACTTCCACAACAGTAAGTTGGTTACTGCCTCCCTCAAGGAAAAAAAGGGGGAGTGAAATGTAAATATTGCAAGTTTCCAAACACAGATTTGTCATTTGCATAAATTTGTCAGTTGTATCATGTGTCTGACTAACATTTGGTTTGGTTCTTTTCATTTTTAATGTTGCTTGGTAATGCGGTGTGAATGTGTTCTAGTTTGTGGTAACAGGCATTTCTATCTTCATAAATTTGAGATCTTTCTTACTTTAAAAATATCCAAGAAGCAGGTGTTTTGTTAGCCATTTTTGGACAAATCTGTAGTTTTGCAATTTCCTGCTTTATTGATAGATGCATATCTCCGACCACTAAAGAACTGAGCAAATATAAATGCTCCAGGAGGCTGCATGCTGATATAAAATTAGGTCTGTGTCTTCACTTTCAAATGGTGGATGCCAGGTGGGGGCATGGAGGTAAACTGCTCCCAGATTTGAAAGACTTGTCCTCTGTTGTTCAAGGGGATCAATCCAACTGTCGCCTTTTGAAGATATAGCAACACTGCTTAGCATTCAAAAAGCAGCTCCCTCTGAAAGAACAGAGAAGCGAAAATAAGAGAACGGTTCATTTCTATGCCCCCATGGCAACACAAATGCACCCTATCAAAAAATGCCAGACAAAGGCATAGTGAGAGGGCCTGCGGCATCAATACCTGTCCCTTGAATTGAACCAGAGTGTGGTCTGGTTATCTAATTGGCAATCAATCTACACATACAGAAATCTTGAAGATCGAAGACCTTCCTTTGCACATTTCCTCGCTCCTCCATGTTAGTGTATGTATGACAGTGGAAAATAGCAGCACTGCATGAGCAATGAGGGTGCTATCAAAACTGACTCATGTAAAATAACTAGCATCACATTGTTTTGACATAAACAGTGAAGTCAATACAACCTGCTTCTCTCGGCTATAGAATCACACTTTGTCAGACACATCAAATGAGCTGCACACTTAGTCAAATTATGCAGCGAATGCTCATATGACATTTCATCTGCATTGCACAAAGATATGCAAGAAATCAAGTGCAGGGCTGAGGAGAAGCTGGTGAAAGCTGAGTAGCTCCAGATATTGCCCAGATTGAATGAATGCAAATTTCCCATTAGGAACATGGATAAACAAACAACTTTAATTTATGATCCTACTACCAAACATGCAACCCCTTCTTTCTAGCACTAAAACCAAGATGCCAAGGCTCTATCACCGCTAGCTGGATGTAATATGGAGTTACAAGCCACTTCTGCTCTAAAGCCAGGATGGTGCCGATGCTAATTGGGCTGGGCCAGTCCTGCAGCCTGCCACCTGTATCATCTGCTACCACCTGCGGCTGTTTACTTTCCCATTTGCTTTAGTTACTCTTCCACCCATCAGTCGTGTCTGGAAGATGAAGATCTCTGCAGCCATGTTCAACTACTGACTAAGTATTTTATGACATAGAAACTTAGAGACGTCTATACATGATTATGCATTTCTATCTGTGCGTGTGTGAGTGTGCGTGCCTGTCTGTGTGGCCATCTGCCAAAAAAAGAACAAGAACTGTACTGCAGCCAAAACAGTTTGCCTCAGATATGATTCTGTGCTGACTCACAATACAGTACACAAATTAATTCAGAGTATGGACTCCAATTAAAAGCCTGTGTGTTTCTATTTTTTATCTTTTTATGCCAAATTAACACTGCAAGCCTCGCAGTTTCAAAGGAAGTAAAATCATCTGGATTCCTTTTGTTCTCCTAAAACTGAAGAAGGATAAAAAGAGGTTTTCTGAACCACTGAATCAATACCAAGCAATATCCGTGATACTGTTTTTGTATTGGTGGAGTAAATTTGAAATGATGATGAAACTGTCAGAACTCTGACTTTAAAAATTACTTCTGGGTCAAAAGTCAGAATTCTGGGAAAAAAAGTCAATACTCAAATGAATTTTTTATTGTGGCCCTAATTCTCCTCAGTACAACTGTAGATATCACACTGGAAAATATTTATAGCCATTCTGCCAAAGTTGCTGTACTACTTCAACTTAGAAAACTCAAACACAGCAAATAAGTAGAATGAAGATTAGTTGATTAAATGTTTAGTAGATTTTTGATCAATCTATTCACAACGACTTTCATTATTTATTAATAATTATTGTTACTGATAAAACATAGTGGTATACAATATGTGTATATTTGTTGACAGTTGGCTTTTGGTTCTGTTTTGCCCTGTTTCTAAATGAGTTTTGGACTTTTACGCTTTGGATTGAGAAACTGTGATGAGACTTTTGCAACATTATTTTATAGACAATAAATTGGTAAATACATTTTGAAAAATCCCACAGGTTAACCGATAGTGAAAACAATCAGCTCTATTTTATATGCCTTAGCATTGTCTCCTGATTATAACGGTTGTAGGAGCCAGGAGAATGATTTTGAAGAGTGTGAAATGAGGCGGGCACTGTTTATCACCAAACAGGTAGACCAAGAGCTATATACCACACTCTGGTCCACTGTTACTGTGATTTGTTGTTTAACAGTCAGTAGAGCAGGTAAGTGGCGGCGATTTGATGTTGTGGCACAAGCTACTTACAATCTCAGTATGGTTACACAACGGCCTGCATGCTTCTCTCCTTGCTGAGCTTCTGCCTGTATGTGTGGTGCATTCTTATGGCAGGTACCCAGATATGATGTGCTTGCAAGTGAGTTGAAATATTAATATTTAGAGTGACTTAAGGTTTAGCTTTGGACATATCATCCTGTAGTGTCCAAGACAGTAAATGAGCCAAGCAGATGAAGTTGTTTGTCCCTGACATTCCTGTTGTGAAACTTAATGCAGCAATGAGATGCACATCTTGTGGCTTTTGGCTAACTAGTGCACATGTGGGTCGTGTTTGGTAAACAGACCTGTCCCTGGAGAGATGTGGGTGGCTCAGTGAACAAGGAAATACAACGAGGGAGGATTTTAATAATGCACTGTGTCTACCAAACTTTTGTGTGATTGACAAAAAAGTATAATCCTCTGGGCTGATTTGAGGTATGAGTCACGTAAACCGAGGACAAGTTGATCCCTAGAATTGTTTGGTGTTTCTTATAGTTTCACTCCAGAATAAATCTCCACTAATCTGAGCCTCAACAGTATTGTTAGGCAAGCTTTCCAACTGCTGCTGGAGAGTCAGTGTGAGCAGATTTCCTCCTCCCTGCTGAATTGGTTTTGCTCATCTTGATCAAAGAAGCAACATATCTAAGGTTTAAAGCAATCTGAATGGACCTACCAAGTTGGAGAAAGAGTTTGGTCTCTAGCGCACAATCGCTGTCTGCTGCAGCAGTCTGCAGTAGCATTACATTGATAAGGCCTAAAACTGCAACCAAAGCCATGTAGTACTTTTAAACTGCAAAGAATGGAACCAAATTAGCTTCAATAGCAAGAAATATTAGTAATTCATGAACCTTAAAATACAAAATTCAGTAGCTACAACAACATATGTCTGGTACAAGAAGAAAGCTGAAGAACGCACAGTTCAAGCAAAACTAATACTTGCTAAATATATCAAATCCCACTTCTGCACTGATGTACTGACCCAGGAGTCTAACTGGAGTGTCTCTATAACCTTATCTTGGATATTGGTACATCTTCTGCTCTACTCAGCCTTTCATGACAATTATTTTAAAGTATGAGATATATATTAAAAAGTTTAAATTCCTTGATAACATTAGGTATTTATAGCTACATAAGCAACGAAATAAAATAATCCTGTTATTTGTACCAAGTCTCCAGTCACTGGTGGCTCTGCAAGGCATGGCACAGCCTTGAGCTAAATGCTAACATCAGCATGTTGATATGCTGATGACAACGCTAACATGATGTTATGTGGCTGGTATAATGTTTATCACGATATCCACACTGTCTCAGCTTGTAGGCATCATAACAGCTGCTGATCTGAAGTGTTGTTTTTTTCAACTGCCTGCTTCAAACCAGTCAGAAGAAGACAGACAAAAACTAAAATACAGAGTTCGCTTATGTGAAATAAACAAAACTAATGTTGGCACATCACTTTGTATTCATGTAAAAAGTCATTTGTCACAATAAGATGCTAACTGTAAACTTTTAGAGCCTGTTTTTCCTGCGCCTTTAATGTTTCACTTGGTCCACCGTTCTGAATTGCTGCTGCAGATATGTACTTTTATGTATTTAGTGATTTTCATGCACCTAACATACTGTGCATTGAAATACTTTTGTGCGAAGGTAATGAACTGAAACTTCATGACTTCTTTTATGAAATACCTGCATGCAAACTCTGATGTACTTTATGTTTCACCAGAGATGTGTACATAAATGGGAATGTGAGCACCTGTGACACCAGTCTGGAGATGAAATGTCTTGCTGAATGTATGGGTTTGTGTGTATAGATGACATCTTGTGAAGACTTTTGCTTCCTTACAGATGATGCTGCCAACACCTTTCAGTGACTGCATGTGCCTTACAGGCCACGTCAACCACTGAACTAGCTGTGCAGATGGTAAATGAGAGTTATTGGTCCCGCTGGGATTATCAATGTCGCGTTTTTAATGATCATTTAATGACATTATAATTACATTTTTGTGTCAGTGTGTCTCAGTAATTATCCCAGTGGCTTTCAAAGTATATGGCTGGAACATAGTTCAAAGAGCTGTGCTGAATAATCAGAATGTATGAGCAGAGAAACTGTATATAGAAACTTATTTACTGCAGGTAATTTTATAGACATTTATATTATCATCCATAAAATTCCTCTTTGTGCTTTTAGCAGTTTAAATGAATCCTTACACATTTCTTGTGTGATGTTGTCTTTTATAACTAAGGAATAATTTTCCTCTATGAACCATCTGTTGTTTGCATATGTGGATTATTGTGGAAACCATGTCAACCTGAAATCAGTATTCATTCACCAAAAACGGATTCAGACCACCAATTATGTGAGATGATACCATTCTGAACAAACCCTTGTCACCGCTCATTGTGTCAAACACAGAATGATGACAAACCTTTTCAAATCAGTAGTTTCTAGTAACATTTTGTAAGTCTACTTTGGTCAACAAATATATCTTTGAAAAGTGAAAACATGCAAGCTCATTAGAGAAAGTGGCAAATATCGACTGTGATGCCACAGTGTGTCTAAATCTCTGAGAAAAGGAACATATAAATGGACACTTTAAGGTGCTTACATGGTGAATGTCAGTACTCACAGACAGAAATGATTAGGCTGAGATTCATGGTGTCCTGCTGTGGTCTAGGTTTTCCGTCACATGTTGACAGTTCTGTGTGGATGGAGAGCTTGTTGACTCTTTGACTCTGGCCCTAAATTCATGCCTGGGATTACTGTCTTCCCTTATCAGGTCCCGCTGAGCCACAGTGAAAGATTGCACACAAATCACTGTGAGAAAATAATAAAGCGCTTGTTCTCCTCATCTCAGAGCTTTTCATCTTAGCCCCTGAAAAACACCCACACAATCACACAGCTGCACTGACGTACATACTTAGCACAGAATCATACACTACAATCACACATGATTACACACCTCCAGCCACATATCACTCAAAAGAAGGCTAACCTTAAATAAACTGAAGAATACTGAAGAAAAGAACATGTGTAGACAAGTAAAAACCAGCAATACAACCAAAAAAGAGACTTAAAAATTATATTTTTTCAATAAGGTGTTGCAAGAAATTGTCACACATTTAATTGCAAAAGGCCCAAGAGGCAACATGTCAGTGTCATGAGTGCACAGATGACAAGTGGCTCCGAAAATGAGCTGGTTACCAGAGTGCATCTTCACAAATGACTGTAGGATCTTCCAACTGTGGGGATGATGTATGAATAGCCTGAGCTGAAGTTGATGCTGAGTATGTTGCCATATCACAGCTGTGCTCAGGATCACAGGTCCTCTCTGTCTCTCTTTCGCTTTCACGCATACACACACTGGCCAATATGTGCCACCTGCACCCATACACCATCACAGCTGCCCTTTTCACACACACAAGCTCACACTCATGCAAGATTCACACATTACTATATAAATTGAGGTTGGTTGTATAAAGGCATCCAGTGGTGAAACTGCATTACAGCATCTGAATCACAGCATGGTATTATGCACAACAAAGTCAAGTGAGACACTAAAAAGCTCAAAAACACATTAATATATTTACATATATCCTCATGTACTGTATATGCTTATATGTTATTTGTGAGTTTTATACTATAATATGCTGGTTAATTGAATACAGTGCACATTTACTGACCAGTGTACAACAGCAGCTACACTGACATTTAACATCTACATGTACAGATATATACAGTGTCTACATAAAAACAAACATGGTAACAGCTTTTGAAATGGGCAATACAATCATTAGATATGACCACATAGATGTTTTTTGTATTTCAGGCCACTGGGGGTGGCAGAAACCACTTCTGAATGCACACTATCAGCTTTTAAGTCGATATGGCATAAGTGTTAGAAAACAGTTACCAGCAGGTATGGAGCAACATTAGCATTCATTTGGACTTTTGTTTGTGTCTATCTAATTTAGTCACTCTCACAGAGCTGCTAAATGCTCCACTATGTTACCAGCTAGTTTCTAACTTTGCCTGGTGTTTGGTGATGGGCAGGGAGTGTACAGCTGCCTTTTAGAGCTTTGTCGCTGACAACAGCAAAGTGGATGTTGTTAAACATTAGCAAGTAAATGTTTGTTGCAATTGGGACTATAATTGATACATAACTGACAAAACTCAGTTAATGTTATTGTCAAATGCAAAAAAAGAAAAAAGAAATAAAACAGATGCGGCCGGTATAACAACACTCCAAGGGAAGAAAATTGATGTTGTCACATCCTATAAATGCCTTAAGAGTTTTGCTGGATGATTGTTTTTTCTTTCAACCTTCTTGTTAAAATTGAGACCAAAGTTTTACCTTAGACACAAATCCTGTTTTTCAGGGGAAGCCAGGAAGAAACTGATAGCTGCCACATTCTTGCCAGTGATTGAATATGGTGATTTATTATACAGAAATGCTCCATCACGGTATCTTCCAAAGTCTGGACTCCATGTATCAAAGTGAATTTGGATTTATTATTGATTTAAAACCACTGACCCATCATTGTGTTTTGTACTCCAGAGTGGGATGGCCACACTTTCTGTGTGCCAGTTAAATCACTGGTACAGTTTTATTTACAAGGCCATGATTGACAAACTACCATATCTCATGTCTCGGTATCCATCTGATGCATAATATCTTAGTTCACAAGATACCTACTTGTAGACTGTTCCTGATGTTCAGATGGATATGGGAACAAAAGACTTTATCTTTGCTGCACCAAGCACATGGAATAATTTGGCAAGGGAACCTAAACTGACCGAGGTGTATCTCTGGTAAAGATGATGGTAAATGTGTTTTTAAGTGACTGCTTTTCCGCTCATTGTTGTTTTAACTAAGTTGTTTAAATGGTCTTAGTAGTTGATTATTGTATTAATGTCATGAACTCCAGCTCGACTTCCGGTAACCGGCTCTTATTTTTACTTGACACTTCCTGTTCCACCCTACTCTCACTCCCGGTCACTTTACTTCATCACACCAATCATCCTCACCTGTGCCGATTGACCACACCTGTGCATACCCTCTTATAAGTAGCTTCATTCCTCAGAAAAGCTGCCAGATTGTCCTGACTGTGTGCTTGACCAGCCTGTAGACTGTTCCTGATGTTCAGATGGATATGGGAACAAAAGACTTTATCTTTGCTGCACCAAGCACATGGAATAATTTGGCAAGGGAACCTAAACTGACCGAGGTGTATCTCTGGTAAAGATGATGGTAAATGTGTTTTTAAGTGACTGCTTTTCCGCTCATTGTTGTTTTAACTAAGTTGTTTAAATGGTCTTAGTAGTTGATTATTGTATTAATGTCATGAACTCCAGCTCGACTTCCGGTAACCGGCTCTTATTTTTACTTGACACTTCCTGTTCCACCCTACTCTCACTCCCGGTCACTTTACTTCATCACACCAATCATCCTCACCTGTGCCGATTGACCACACCTGTGCATACCCTCTTATAAGTAGCTTCATTCCTCAGAAAAGCTGCCAGATTGTCCTGACTGTGTGCTTGACCAGCCTACCTGTACCTGTACCTGTACCTGTACCTGTACCTGTACCTGTACCTGTACCTGTACCTGTACCTGTACCTGTACCTGTACCTGTACCTGTACCTGTACCTCTTGTGCCCTGCAAAACTGGACCAGAACTTTGGATTTGAATCCTGACTATGCTTCAGTCTTGTCTCTGAAAGGCCGTGAGCTCCACCAGACCTTTGGATTGGTATCTTGTCTATGCTCCTGCTGTGTCTCTGAAAGACCACTACTACTGAGCCAGAATTCCTGCCTGTGGAGGAAGAAGTGTTTTCTTTACTCAGTGACTTTGTCTACTGTCACCGTGCCTTGTCCCCGACACAGGAGCACCTGCACCCAAGTGACACCTGTGCATACCCTCTTATAAGTAGCTTCATTCCTCAGAAAAGCTGCCAGATTGTCCTGACTGTGTGCTTGACCAGCCTACCTGTACCTGTACCTGTACCTGTACCTGTACCTGTACCTGTACCTGTACCTGTACCTGTACCTGTACCTGTACCTGTACCTGTACCTGTACCTGTACCTCTTGTGCCCTGCGAAACTGGACCAGAACTTTGGATTTGAATCCTGACTATGCTTCAGTCTTGTCTCTGAAAGGCCGTGAGCTCCACCAGACCTTTGGATTGGTATCTTGTCTATGCTCCTGCTGTGTCTCTGAAAGACCACTACTACTGAGCCAGAATTCCTGCCTGTGGAGGAAGAAGTGTTTTCTTTACTCAGTGACTTTGTCTACTGTCACCGTGCCTTGTCCCCGACACAGGAGCACCTGCACCCAAGTGACGCCAGAGCCAGTCACCCACCTTGTCAGCTCTACACCACTACCACCACTATGCATCATAGTATTGTTTGTATACTGTTGATTGTATTTTGTCTAACTTTAATGCTGGGGTCTTGCCAGGGCACTGTCGAAAAAAAGGGATCAGACCTCATGGGTTTCTTACCCCAATTAAACAAAGGTTAAAGTAAAAAAAAAAGATCGATATCAATTATTCTGCTATATATTTTCTAAATAATTCTCAAAATAGTAAAATATCACAGTGTCTACATAAAAACAAACATGGTAGCAGCTTTTGAAATGGGCAATACAATCATTAGATATGACCACATAGATGTTTTTTGTATTTCAGGCCACTGGGGGTGGCAGAAACCACTTCTGAATGCACACTATCAGCTTTTAAGTCGATATGGCATAAGTGTTAGAAAACAGTTACCAGCAGGTATGGAGCAACATTAGCATTCATTTGGACTTTTGTTTGTGTCTATCTAATTTAGTCACTCTCACAGAGCTGCTAAATGCTCCACTATGTTACCAGCTAGTTTCTAACTTTGCCTGGTGTTTGGTGATGGGCAGGGAGTGTACAGCTGCCTTTTAGAGCTTTGTCGCTGACAACAGCAAAGTGGATGTTGTTAAACATTAGCAAGTAAATGTTTGTTGCAATTGGGACTATAATTGATACATAACTGACAAAACTCAGTTAATGTTATTGTCAAATGCAAAAAAAGAAAAAAGAAATAAAACAGATGCGGCCGGTATAACAACACTCCAAGGGAAGAAAATTGATGTTGTCACATCCTATAAATGCCTTAAGAGTTTTGCTGGATGATTGTTTTTTCTTTCAACCTTCTTGTTAAAATTGAGACCAAAGTTTTACCTTAGACACAAATCCTGTTTTTCAGGGGAAGCCAGGAAGAAACTGATAGCTGCCACATTCTTGCCAGTGATTGAATATGGTGATTTATTATACAGAAATGCTCCATCACGGTATCTTCCAAAGTCTGGACTCCATGTATCAAAGTGAATTTGGATTTATTATTGATTTAAAACCACTGACCCATCATTGTGTTTTGTACTCCAGAGTGGGATGGCCACACTTTCTGTGTGCCAGTTAAATCACTGGTACAGTTTTATTTACAAGGCCATGATTGACAAACTACCATATCTCATGTCTCGGTATCCATCTGATGCATAATATCTTAGTTCACAAGATACCTACTTGTAGACTGTTCCTGATGTTCAGATGGATATGGGAACAAAAGACTTTATCTTTTGCTGCACCAAGCACATGGAATAATTTGGCAAGGGAACCTAAACTGACCGAGGTGTATCTCTGGTAAAGATGATGGTAAATGTGTTTTTAAGTGACTGCTTTTCCGCTCATTGTTGTTTTAACTAAGTTGTTTAAATGGTCTTAGTAGTTGATTATTGTATTAATGTCATGAACTCCAGCTCGACTTCCGGTAACCGGCTCTTATTTTTACTTGACACTTCCTGTTCCACCCTACTCTCACTCCCGGTCACTTTACTTCATCACACCAATCATCCTCACCTGTGCCGATTGACCACACCTGTGCATACCCTCTTATAAGTAGCTTCATTCCTCAGAAAAGCTGCCAGATTGTCCTGACTGTGTGCTTGACCAGCCTACCTGTACCTGTACCTGTACCTGTACCTGTACCTGTACCTGTACCTGTACCTGTACCTGTACCTGTACCTGTACCTGTACCTGTACCTGTACCTGTACCTCTTGTGCCCTGCGAAACTGGACCAGAACTTTGGATTTGAATCCTGACTATGCTTCAGTCTTGTCTCTGAAAGGCCGTGAGCTCCACCAGACCTTTGGATTGGTATCTTGTCTATGCTCCTGCTGTGTCTCTGAAAGACCACTACTACTGAGCCAGAATTCCTGCCTGTGGAGGAAGAAGTGTTTTCTTTACTCAGTGACTTTGTCTACTGTCACCGTGCCTTGTCCCCGACACAGGAGCACCTGCACCCAAGTGACGCCAGAGCCAGTCACCCACCTTGTCAGCTCTACACCACTACCACCACTATGCATCATAGTATTGTTTGTATACTGTTGATTGTATTTTGTCTAACTTTAATGCTGGGGTCTTGCCAGGGCACTGTCGAAAAAAAGGGATCAGACCTCATGGGTTTCTTACCCCAATTAAACAAAGGTTAAAGTAAAAAAAAAAGATCGATATCAATTATTCTGCTATATATTTTCTAAATAATTCTCAAAATAGTAAAATATCAGTGTTTTACAATCAGATTCTTAAAAGGGGGCATCTTTATAACACATGTTGACCATCAGATCAAAACCCAAAGATATAAACTGTACTACTGCAAAAAATAAAGACTAGCAGCAAATCCTCATCATCAAGAAGCTGGAGCTATGGAATATTTGGCACTTTTTGTTTGAAAAATTACTAAAACAATTATTCAGTTACCAAAATAGTTAGAATCATTTTCTGCGGCTCGACTAATCATTTTAGCTCTAATTGCAATCAAACAAATACAGGCACTGCCAATTTTTTGATGAATACACACAAACATATGCAATCAAATCATTACTCTCAACTCACCAAATGTGTCTGGGCCCACTCCGCTCATCGTCAAACGCTGTCATAATACGTGTTTAAATTCCTGCGTTCTACTCAGCACACACACTCCTGGTGGGAGTTTTATGGAGGTGGGAGTCAATCTGTTTTTCTGAAGGTTCTATTCCAATCCATTTAATATTAACCAGGGCATGGAAAATGTGACATTGTGCTACTTCTGTACAAATGAAATGCAATGTGTGCACGCACACAGGCGATAACACAAGTATTAATATTTATCTGTGTGTGTGTGAATGTGTATAGGCCCTTCATGTCCACATATTGGCATGTGGATGCTCTCAAACATCAATAGCCGCCTCATCTCTACCCTCCGGGCCCTGTATATGTGTGCATAAAGTTTACTGGGATACCGCAGAGTCAGACAAACGTCCATACTGTGTGTCTGTCTGCCTGCTAATCCTCACATTTCCCATCCCTCCTTCTGAGTTAGATATCAAGCTAATGAAATGAACACACATCCCAAGTCAGTGGGCCTCCATTTGAAAGCATGAGGCATTAGTTGAAGGCTTTTCACACTTCTCCCACACTCTGATACTGAGGAGAGAGAGGGGCAAAAACGACAAGGCGGATCTCCCATGGGCTGCAATTTAAATGATAGATCTGTAGTGAAAACACTTCATGCTAGGCAGAAGCATAAAGATACATTTCATCACCAAAGTAATATGTCAAAATGCTTTATACCCCAAATATGTTCCCAGCTGTTTCTTAAATAATAGAGACTTCTGCCAGGCATGAATTTCCTATTTGATAATGAAGCACAGAGCAAAACTCAAATACAATTATTTGATAAAGGCACTAGATTCACAGTGGCTAGAAACAAAAAAAAAAGCCTTTTTTGACAATTGCACCCAGCACCCAGTTTGCTTGCATCTGGAACCAATCCCAGCCAACACTGGTCAAGAGGCGGAGTATGCCCTGGACAGGAAAATCAAAGTGCAAGTAGAAATTAATTACAGCAGGTAATCTCAGCTCACTGCCTACTGATTTTGTGACTGTTCACTCTGGTTCTCTGACCTCTTGAACAAATTTCAACAACAAACCGAGTCAGACAGGTATAAGACCGAAGTGCAAAGATTAAAATCAGGCGACGAGTCAAGCCTGAAAAGGATGTATTCGGTCTTACTCTCATTTAACTGCAAAAAATTTTGGTAAAGCCATTGCCTAACGTCCCGCATGCAGTATATGTGTGTGTGTGTGTGTGTACAAATCACAAAATCTGGCTGTAACAAATCTGCAATTTATTACAAAAATTGGAAATTAACATTATGATTAGCTATAATAGCTGCAAGGGGTGCAATATATAATGAGAAAAGTAGTGGAGCCAGGGTTGAGCCTTGCGGAACACCTGAAATGAGGGGAGCTATATTGGAAGTGCAGTCACCAATACTAACAGAAAAAGTTCTGTCAGTCAAAAAAGATGAAAACCAGTTCAACACAGTGCCTCTGAGCCCAACAAGGTGTTCTAGTCTCGACAGAAGAATAGCGTGGTCGACTGTATCGAAGGCCGCGAATAAATCCAGTAGAACTAACAAAACAGGGCATTTGTTATCGAGAGCCATAGTAATGTCATTATGGATCTTAAGTAATGCGGATTCAGTACTATGGCGGGGCTTAAAGCCAGACTGAAATTTATCGGTGATATTTAAACCTTCTAAATGTGACTGCAACTGGGTGGCTACGAGATAATCATAAAACTGAAAAGAGATAGTTACTTTTTCTTCCAATTGCACTACGTTCACAAAATCACCACTACTGAAAATAAGCAGGTGAATAAGGCCGGGGAAAAATAATCATCAAACTGAAAAGAGATAATTACTTTTTCTTCCAATTGCACTACATCAAGCTGACATCAATGGCTGGACATACATGCACCTCATGCATCCCAAGTCTGCGGACTTTGCATTTTGGGATGCATAGGCGATCCTGAAAATAGGAATGTCCCACCAGAAAAGAAATGAAAACTGTATGGCACTAATTGTTCCAACAGAAGAAGTAAATCTTTGTAAACAGGTCACAGCTATATACTGTTATTTTACAAGGTAAATTTTCTAAAACAGTTTGATACTATAGCTTTTAGCTAAACTAAACCAAACTTGTATAAATAGTATATTGCCTAGGAAAGATTTACAGCAGCAAATTTGGAGTGCTAGTCAATGTTTATGGGACTGATTCACAATAAGCTATAGCACCCATGTTCATTGTAATTGAGGGACATGTCAAAAGATTTTGACAACAGTGACACGTAATACGACAATACTTGATATACGATTGTTGGTTTCACTCTTTTCAACAGTTTTTTTCCAATATAAAAACATAGAGTGTCTCTTATTTGTGTTAAAAAGGCAGTGTGTAATACACATGTAGCCAAATGCCAACAATGCGCATAAGTTGAGTTTACATCTTTTTGGATACTGAAAGTCTGGTCTGAGTTTCCCTGCTGAGCAGTAACAGGTTCACCAAGATCATCAGCCAGTATTTTTAGATCCAACATGATGCAACAAATGTATCACTCGTGTCACTTGTACTTTGGCATGTTATGTAAAAAATGAAGTCTCCCTGAGAAGCTCACAGCCTTTTATGGCAAAGAAGCTTGTGGAGAAGATGCTATACAAACAACAGCTTGTGGACGGGTGACATGAAGGATCTCCATAGCCAGAGGGAGGGCTTCCTGCCTACAGTATGGCACTATGGTTCTGTTCAATGCTATGGCGATAGAAGACATCTGCAGGCAGCAAGTTTGTGATCTATATGATCACAGGCCCTCGGTTCATGAATGCAGACTGAGATAAATGGTGTTTTTATAGAGTCAGCAACAAGGGAAAAGACTAGGCTGATTTGCTGAGCAAGTAGATATTTCTGCAGTGCTCAAACCTGTAGAACCTGTGATCACAAGACTATAGAATTCATTTGGTCGTTCATTAATATTTATTGCCACCCACTGCAGCCTCTGACAGTCAGGGTGACTGAACATGTAACCACGTTACTCACACAGTGCCATTAAAATGAACATGCCGTTAATTTAATTAACCGTCACAAGAAATAACTGAAGCATGCTGACATTTGCTTGTTAACAGTTAGAGAATTATAATAAAGCACCATGGGTGATCATATCTCTCTTGTTTCAAAGATGTGCTGTGTACGTGTTTCAGGTTATACTGCTGCTCTTTATTACACATGTGTAACAATAGGATTCTGAGCTGGAAAGCAGAGATTCCATCGTTCTTTGTCAACAACACTAAGTCACTTTCCATTAAAGAAGTTCCTGAGGCATTAATAGACTAAATTCTTAGATTGTATCAAAGCAATTATGTGAACACAGTGTGATTTATTTTTTTTTAGAATGATAACTATTTATTTTGTATTCAAATGAGTGTGAGAGGCAGCCGGCAGTCACGTATTGTAAACATTCAAACAAAACGCCAGTGGCAGTGTGAGACTTAAACGATGGATTAGACATGTAAAAACAAAGCTCCTTGAATTCGACAGCACTAGAAGTGTTGATCTCTACCACTTCTCAGAGTCAGTATCTGTGTTCCAGCAGTTCCAAAAAAAAGCTTGCTGAACCCTGTGAGAAGAGTGAGGATTTGAAAGAAAATCAAAAGTGAAAGGCAAATTCCATCCGTCCCTCCATCCCCTGATTAATTAGCTCCAAGTTATCTATGAAAGTAATCCACTGATAAAGCTGGGGACAACCAGAAGCCAATTACTAGTGTTTCCCTGTGAGCTACTGAATCACCAGCAGCACTAATGGAAAACATTTTAAGACTGGGTCTTTTGGCCTGATTGGACAGGTGCTGGGAGGATGTTTGCAACCGCTCTCTATGCCTGGTGGCACACAATGCATCTTTTCATTTCCGAGCCAAGTACACACCCTTATCAAGCTGTTTTTATCGATGATGAGAGATTAGACCTTGCCTAAAAGAATCCATCTACAGCTACAGCTGTGATTGAAAAAAAAAACCTTGGGTCCTGAGTTGTGCCTCAAGGACCACAAAAGGACCCAAAGCACATAAAACACCACACAGGAAAGCAAGGCTCGTCTAACATTTCTAAATCTCTCTATCCTGCTTCTTCGTGCTTTATATTGCTGTGACCCTGCTGCTGCAGCCACATCATCAATACAATGATCACAGGTTACCTTTCACCCAGGATAAGAGTTTTTCCATAATATCCATAACAGTTGGATTCCTTTCCCAACATCAGAATTAAGAATTGGCGGTCGACTGGTTGGCTAATGCATCATACTCAGAACCACAGGGTTGAAGCTTTCAGCAGGTCCTCATGTGTTGTTTTGTATTTCTGAGAAAACTCAGTGCCTGCAGCCTAATAGTTTTAGATTTTTTCAGAAACACTACAGATATGTTCATGTCCATTGTGTCCCAATTAGAGGCTCACTCAACACAGCTGGATGTTCTGCCTTCAAACACAGCATGAGCTGACATTTTTTAAAAAGCACATTCATTCTTTTACCCCTTCTGATCATCATTATTCATTCTTGTAAAGCATAATAATCAAGTGCAATCACCCACCCTGCAATCAGCCCCTTTTACACATTCAGAAGCACCATTTTATTTCCTCCTGCAGCATAGGTGTGTAAGGCCATCCCTTACTTATCACTACAATGGGCCTTTTTCCTGATTCTCAAGGCAAATGGAAGGAAGGATGTCGACAAGCAGGATTGATCTGTCACTGGAGTTGAGTCTTGTAAACTTGGCCATGCCCCAGGAATGTCGACAATGCCTTCACACAGACCGGCTCGCCATTGGATGGGGCTGTCATGGAGAGATAATTGACTGTCAATTAGAGACAGAGACAACAACATGAGTCAGCAGGATGGCAGTAAATCACTACCTGTCTGTCAGGCGTCCTCGGCTGCCACGGCCTCGTCTTCATTCCCTTCACTCTCTGACTTTATTTCTTTTTTATATGTACTTTTTCACGTTCTCTCATATTGTCTCCTGTCACTCTCCCTGATGGTATTTACAGTACGTACGGATCCATTCTGTTTCTCCTTGCGACCTTTCCGAGTAGTGATCGCTCAATTCACTGAGAGAAGACAAGTGAGTGAGTGGTCTCCCTTTTAAAGGTCTCCCCCTGCCACCAGCTGATTGTTGCCACTCATGTCTTGCTTTCCTTAAAGGTCAAACAGTCTCAGCAACATTCCCCAGGTTACACGCATTGACTCATGTAGGTAGCTAACCTCCCTTTATCACGTCATTGTGAGATCGGAGTGTCCTCGTGGCACTCAAGCAGCATTTATCCTGGTAAGCTCTATTGAGTTGCTGGTCTTTGTCTGTGCTTACAAGTGCAAACACAAAGCTATGAAGTCAATAAGTTTAAGAGCTGTTTAAACAAACCAGCTCATGCACTTCAGCTGTGACAACCCACTGACAAACATGCAGTACCTTATGTCTCTCAGAAATTAAATTTGACTAAATATTAAATATGCACACAAGGCAGCAATTTCTTCAATTGTGTGTGTTGTTTGAGTCCTAATTTGTTTAGAATGGAGCGCTGCAGCTAATCAAATGGATGCCAGTTATGAAGCAATTAGACAGGCCCCTAATCAAACCACTGATTTCAGCTGAAAAACTGAGAGCGTTAAGAGAAGCCTACATTTGATTCTTGCGCTATAAGTTGGGTGAATGACAAGTATACCTCCACATTATTAAAAAGGCAAAATCTCAAACCTGAAACTAATCTTGATTAACTCTGTGTATAGCTTCACCAGCTGTGGCTGAGATAAAGGAGTTTGCCATCTGAAACTTGCCGACATATGTTACTCCAGGGGACGTTAAAGATAATGGAAGTAGGAAGTGTGTGTTAGTAGCCGGTATATTAATACAGTATTAGTTTCCATTTCATGTTACTGTTGGCTTCATCTATTCTGAAGTGGAACTGTAAAAAAAAAAAAAAAAAAAAAACCCTTCCAAAAAAAAAAAAAAAAAAAAACTCCTTCCAAGAGGTTTTTAACTTGAGCAAGTATGAGCACACTGAAGACAGGGAGGTCCAGATGTAATTTGTCTGAAATGGTGTAATCTTTTAGGAATAATTAATGTGACTGTTGTCTAGTTGGCATTAAAGAAAACTGACAGATTTGAAACTTTGAGAGCATGCATTTGTGCCATTTAGTGACATTTTTCAACTACCTTATTATAGAGATAAGAATATCTAGTGCTCTTATTTAATTGGCTCACACTCCACGGTGGCATTTAATGACTTCATATACACATAGTTCAGTGAAAATGGTGTGAGAAAAGGAGAAGGAAAGAATTGACTTGTCTTTAGTCTGTTTGAAGTTATCCTTGCAACCTTAATGTTCGAAAGTCAGTTATGCCTTTAAGACATTTAACTCCTCTCAATTAACACGTAAAAATTGGCAGTATACAGTCATAAAAGCAATGGATGCCCATATTTCTCCCGCAGTGTATCACTGCTTGAGGCAAATGGCTGGTTTAGATTAGCAGCAGCTCTGCCATAGATCTGCTGGCGTGAAAGGCCTTAAGCTCCTTTAACACCTGTGCTGATTCCTTTTTAATGTTTCAGTTAATGAAATAGCCTTTTAATTCTACTTGTGACACACTGAGTCTGGCGCATCTGTCACTCATGCTGGCATAAAAAGCTTTAATTCTGTCGATAAGAAGTCTAGACTAAATTCTGTCCTTTATTATCACCAATGTGAAAGAAAACTAGGGTTTTTGAAGGCAGTTCCTCAGTCACAACATACCCAAAGCACTACTCAGAGCAGGTGACTTTGAGTTTCATCCACACCCTGCTCCTCTTTGTACTGAGGAGAACAACATTTGAATTTCATAGATTTGTGACTCTACTTGGAGCATAAATGTTTATTAGGCAGGCAACTGTGAAAAGACACAAACACCACTATAGAGGGGAAAAGTGATTAGTTTTAATTTTTGAATAACATGAACTATCACCTGTTGCTCTTGCCACAGGTGAAATATTTAAATGGTTGTGTGTGAGAAGCAGTGTCAGAATGTTAATCACTTGTATTTATGACTTTATTTAAGTGTTTAACTGTTCAGGGCTAAGTGTGCACTCATGTCTTGAAGCAGCTTTAAACTTACAGTCTGTCCCCATCATGGTAAGTGAAGCTAACCAGCTGCTGGCGATATGCAGTAACTTCGTATTTAAGGGGCAGATATAATAGTGGTGTCAGTCTTCTTATGTAACTCTCACAAAAAAGCAAAGAGACACATTTCCTAAATGTCAAAGTATTCCTTTAAATTTAATGTGTTAGGTCACCTCAGATTTGCAAAAGATTAAATTAAGTGACCTGTGACCACCTTCACTGGAGCGGCTGGAGTTAAGGGTCTTGTTCAAAGGCACCCCACTGGAGTTTAGTATAGTGAGGAAACACTATTTTGTCACCTGTCAGTCCTGGGATTGAACCAGTGACTTTCCAAACCCAAGCTTGCTGCTTTAATCTTTAGGCCACCACTGCCCAAAAAGCATTATTATTAAAGTTTGTTGTGCAGAAACTAAGTCTCAGATTTGTTGTCAAAAGTAAGATATATTTACATATAGATATATTTACAGCTATAACTCAATATTTTGCCAAATGTGTTTATTCACTTGTTTGCCAGCAGTAGAAAATCAATATCAGTCTTATAACTGAGAATGGTATCAATTCTCTCATCTGACTCAAGAAAGTCAAGAAAGCCAATAATCTTATTTGGCAAAATGTTGAATGTTTCCTTAAAGTTAAACTAAGTCGTGACAAATGATCCATTCTAAGCACAAGTTGAATACCATCGTTTCTACTGTGTTTTCCGCACTGATAACTGCTTTGCCAGCTTTTTTATTCTATCTTCCAAAAAATGTTCCCCCCAGCTACACAGCTGCTGCCTCTGACTTCAAATAGCTGTACATTCATAGATCCTTCTGTAAAATCTCATGTTTCCCTGTCTTTGACTTTGCTTTCCCTTGCTTGCTTTTGAGTTGATAAATAAATCTTTACAGAGGGATCTGGCTTTCTCCTGAGGGCTTCAAAATCCTTAAAATTAGCTCCATCTCGCCCCTTTCTCGCCTTTGCTTATGGACAAAGCAACAAGTGTAAAAGTGAGATAAAAGCAGGAGTTATATGAAAACACGAAATCCCTAGTTTTCATTGCATTTGGGTTTTCCTGGAAACATGTGGCCTGTGCTCTTTGAAAAGATGTGCAGATGGAGCCCAGCAGTAAGTTCAGGCTGCACTCTTATGAAAAGAAGTTTTTCTCGGTATCAGAGCTTCTCAGCCAGGCCTACTTTATTCCCTGGTTGTTCAGCAGCGGCAGCGGCCTAGATATCTACCTGCATAAAGAAACGGCTGCTGCAAGGTAAACAATGATGCTTTTGATCAAAAGAACTTGAAGAGTTTGATGCCTGTCTCTAATTCTGGAGAAGATATTTCCAACTATTTCTCATGAATAAGTGACAGAATTATGAATGACAAACACAGCACCGTCTTCTCATCACTTGTATTCAG
>NW_018127942.1:709561-728275 GCF_001952655.1 Monopterus albus | reverse complement strand
ACTTTCCTATTGGAAGAGACAAGTAAAAGCAAATATACCCAAAAATACTATCTAGACTAAATATAGAGACTGGCTGCAGAAGCATAGGTAAAGCTCTACAGAAGTGTTTGGTTAGAAAATGGAAATAAGTTTGCACCAAAGGGCTTTTTCATGACCAGAATGCTTTTGTGATCTATCACTGTAGCCTTAGGGACTATGATGGATATGGAGCTGAAACAGCCCGGGGCCTGGCTAATCCTGTCAGCCAAAATGAAAACATTCAGAGAACATAACATCTGTGAGCCTTTTTTGTTCTTCTTTGTAACCCGGTGCTTGTGAGACACTCTTTTTCCTCTCAGTCAAAAAGGCAGTGCCCACTCCTCTAAGCTCCTTTTCCCAAATAGTCTTACAGGTACATTGCAAATTCACAAAGTACAGTACTGAAATTTAGATTCCATTTTTTTTTTAAAGCTATTAAGACTTTCTCATAATTTTTGCACTGTCAATGCACAGTAACTGCAGATATGAGGTGGTAATGTGACTTGATCAAAACCCTTCTGAAATAAAATTCTACAGGAGTTGCATCCCCTGTTATGTAAGCTGTTAAGATTCTGGAAGGTGAGCATTACACTGCAATGTCATGCAATGATCAGCACTGGCCTCCCCGTTAGAATACTTGGGGTTCATAATCCACATGACTACATGCATGTACAGTATGCTCCAAACCAGAATCATTCACTGTGCTTTTTCTTTTTCTTTAAGTGCCTGGGTCACATAAGCCAAATGAACGGCTTTATTTGTGGGTGAAAACTGTCCAAAACCCCTTTAATGCATCAAGGAATTTCATTACAAACCTAAAATTGAAATCTCTTTTCCATTTTTGAAAATAGCGATAAACTAAGGCTGCATCATGATTAGGTTAACCATGTACAGATATTTGAAAATGATTTGCACTGTTTTCTATGTTAAAGCTGTAAGGAAATATCACAGGGAATGACCTCAGTGGGAGGAGGCTGCTCGTCTGCTTTTCAGCTTCCATTTTCCTCAGCTTTCTTGCCTGTTTGAAACCCTCATAGGATGCTATGGAGGTACTTTATCTCCCCAGCAAACTTCAAAAACATTTAAGGGAAGTTTGAGACCTCTGGGTTAGACTGTATTACCCCCCAACTCTTCTATTTTGGCAGGTTGGAAAAACAATACGAGTTCCTACAAAAAAATCAGTAACATTTACAGTGAAGTTCTGTCTGTTTCCATTCATGTCTCTTTCCTGTGGTTTCAAAGGTTGTCTCTACCCGTGTAAGGGAAAAACACTGCAGAAAGAAAAGAATTCAACTCAGAAAATAATCTGTAAAAAACATGTGCCATGCACACTGTAATTAAAACACAACACAAACTGTGCCATACACCTCACGTTGCCTAATTTACCTGTGAACAATATAATCAGAAGCTGTAAAATTCCACCGACTTACAGTTTTTGTTGTTTGTGGGCAAGTACGAGAGCTCATACAGTGGAGGTTTCAAAACACTTTCCCTATTTTGAAATGATTGAAATCTTTGATGATTCTACATATAACTCTACAATAACATTCAATTTTCCTGAAGAAATATACAACTTCACAAATCATCTTTAAATGGAGCATATGAAATCCCTCTTGCACAAATCAAGCAGAACCCCAGAGGATGAGCAGAATACTTTACTGTCTTGTTTGCTTGGGCAAACACACAGAAACGGGGGAACCCAGCAGTCTTTGTGTGATCCATTGTGCTCTGAGCTTTACCTGTTTAGCATATCCTGGTGAAAACAAGTGGAGCATGCTCTTTGTTTTGTCTTGTACTTTTTCACCGCTGATGACTAGGCAAGCAGCTCAGCATTGTCTATTGTGCTGCAGCATGTTCACCGACAAAGACATCAGCTTGTGACTCGCTTCTTACTCACTCCTGTAATGAGAGCTCTTCCCCATCTCCTGTTGCACGCACACTGACACAGCCTGCAATACCTTAGAATCAGCTCTGACGGAAGAATTTGTTTGCATGTAGGGTTTAGTTCCTTCATGGAAAGATTTTGTGTCTTTCTTCCCTGGTGTAGATCGACCAGGGGTGTTCTCCACCACTGTGCTAAGAACAGTTGGATCTAACATCTGTGGATATTAGCTAAATGTATGGATAAACCTTTGATGCTGAAATAGTAAGGCCTACAAACTGTATAAGCAAAAAACAAGTAGGTGAAATTGTTGTGAATAAGCAGGTGAAATAGCAAAAAGTACTGTGTGTGTAGATCTCTTAGCTGAATGTAGTCTGAGGTTCAAACTGTTGAAATTTCCTTAAAGTTATGACTAAACAGTTGAAACAGCTGGAATGTACAATAACTTTTACTCTCACCTCTGTGTCAGCCCTGTGATGGACTGGCACCCTGTCCAGAGTGCACGCCATCTTTTGTCCAGTGTCACTTGGCATTGGCTCCAGCTTGCAGACAACCATCAAGGATAAGTGGTATAGTTAATGGATGGAATAGTTAGCTATAACTAATAAATAAACTGGTGAAATGGTTCCCTATAAGTGATGGATAAACAGTTGAAAATAACTTCAACAATTAAAATATCACAAAGCACTGGATAAGCATTTGACCTTTTTAACTAAAAGGTGGGTAAACGTAATTAAAAATAATGAATAAACATTTAAAATAGAGTAATGAATAACAGTAAAGCATAAACACTTGATATAATTCATCCAGTTCATAACAACATATTTGGATGGTGTTGATGAAGAGACACTTGAGCTCATCTGATAAAACCGGGTCCGACAATACAGGTTGCAAACCTTTGTTGTAAATAATAAGCTTAACAATCCCAGCACACTAAAACATGCCTGCTGCTGTTAGACTGTGTGAAGGTGACTATCACTGATATATAAAGGCAGAGTGTGAAATGCGTGTTTGTCCTGTTCCTGTATTGCACGTTGTTTGAAACATTGAGCTCTGAATTTATGTTCAATAACAGCACAAAGAGAGCTATACTTTCCCGCATGCAGCAATGAGAACACTGCAGCTACAAATTTCAGAGCTGATCCTCTGTCTCTTTATAGCAAAACCACCTACACTTGATGACTCAGTCTGTTTGCTTTTGCTTTAAGAACAGTTCAAGCATCTCAATTACTCAGCTTGTGGAGGATTTTTCGGATATGAATCTGACTGGGTGTTATGTAAACCACAGAGAAAAACAATTTTTGCTTTACAGAAAGGCCGTCCTCCTTCCTTTCTGATTTATTTGTCATTACATTTGAACATGTCTTTATTTGCAGTATGTACAGTACATGTTGCCTTCACACAAGACTGGAAAAAAATCCTGAAACATAAATGTAATTAAAAAAAAAGAGTCTTCTTTAATTAGCCTTAAGAGCACGACGAAGAATTACCACCCTGGCATTGAGGAATGCATTCAACAAATGTCTTTGTCAAGTGGATGTGTACATAAGCTCAAGAAATAAACAACAGCATTGAGATCCACACTGCACAATACCAGGTTGCCAAAGAAGCCAGATAAAAACACAGCATTTGAATGACACACTACACACACAATGCATGTTTATCATAATCGGTGATAACACTTTCTCCAAGGGATGACAGCGTACAGTCTTTCACTATAGTTGCCTTGATGGTCATAATGTATATGCTGACATGGAGTCAGGAGCTCATGAGTTACCATTGGGACATGGTCAAAGTGAGTCAGAGACTATAAGGCCAAACATATACAGTGTCATAACTAGTTTTCTAGATGACCAGAAACTCAGTTAAGTGAATTTAAGGCCTGTGACACAACAAGCTGACGCTCAGCCATTGGCCACTGTCGGGCTGTTGGTGAGTGTCCCTCTCCCTCGTCTTCACACTGTGTCCCACACTGTTGGCACTAGTCAGTCCCTGTCCACAGGAATTTGGCTGATTCAGCATGTTGAATTGGCGTTGGGCCTTGGCAGAGAAAGACACCTCTTTGATTGGCTGTTCAACTTAATGAATCAATGCACGAGATGGTTCAGGAAAGCCCCTTCAGCCTGTTACAGTAGTATCCGTGATTTCACTAATTTAGTGTGGTTTCTCTTTGTTTTTCTCCTCCACGACCTCCTTTCTTCTTCCACAACCCAAAGACCAAGGACAGAGAAAGGAAGTGCCATTTGCAACTTCTTATCAGACATGTAAACAGCAGCTGCGGTGAACGAGAGCTGCTTTGTTTACAGCTTGTATATCCACTGTCTAGCTCTTCTTCTTTCTCTTTCTGAATGGTGAGTACAGATTCTGCCACCTGCTGGTAAGAGGAGTTATTTCTCTCATGCAGGTGCAGAACATACAGCATGTGCCTGTCAGCTGTTGGCTGTAGTCCAGGTGGTATGTTCAAGTGCCACTTTTTTGACCCGAGTGGCCTAGACAAAGGCGACATGAGGTAAAATAGCCTGTGTCACCGCTAGTTCTTGGTGTGTCTCTGCCCTTAGGGCTTTAAACAAATACCTAGATATCAATCCAAATTCAGCCCAGCATGGTCTTTTACTTTATGACTACATTTAATCAAACAATGGCTAGATGTTTACTCATACAGGCCAAAAATAAAATTCAAGATAACGTTGAAGTCTTAGCCGCAGCCTTTATTTTTAGCTGAGTACACTGTGGAAACCTCCCTTGAAGAATATGGGCAACATTCACTCTTCATTAGCACAACAGAACTGTGTTCATTTCAGAATGTTCACATAGCTGAGGATGTGTAAATGGATTGTTTACTTGCAGATTCTGACAGCAAACAGTGATGCCAAAAGTGGCTTATTAGTGGAATTAATGTGGTAGTGCTATTTTAGGGCTATGCTCCAGAGACTACACATTCCTTCAGAAAAATCCATTACAGGGAGCTAATTGTGCACCATAAATGTCAGGTATGACTAATGCAGGACCTGTGCAGGGAAAACTAAGTATGTAATGTCTCCTCTTGAGGCGTCACTGCTTCAGCTAGCATCTGTCTGGCTTGTATTCTGTAAAAAACAAAAAAACAAAACAAAAAAACAACTAAAATCGTAGTAATTAATAAGCCCTTCATACAGTGAATTTGTCAGTTCAACTTGAGTTGAAATTCTTGAAATCATGTGAAGAAACAAACTGAAATATCTAAATGCTTTTTTGCAATGAAATGGGCTCTGTTTTCATAGCTGAATTCAGAAAAGTGGGTTAAAGTACTGCACAAAATATGAGCCCCTTCATAGCCTTATCAATTTAAATTTTAAGCTTTTTTATGGTCTGACAAAAAGTTCTGAATCCAATCAATCATGTGTAGCAGCATACTGCTGCCACAGCTGGAGCCATGCAAAGAATAACTGATCACAGCTGCTGTCAGACTGGGTCACTTTGTTTATATGTGCAGCCCTGGATGATATGTAAGGCCTGCCGTTTAATGACTATATCTAGCTGATTTATAACCTCCTTGTCCACCGTGCATGGCTGATACTTAATTTCACATTGTGTGACCAGCTGCAGTGTTTTTGGGCGACACTCTTTTCTGACCATCTGGATGCCCCACATCTGTTCTTCACTTCAAAAGCTATTAAATGAACAATCCTTAAAGTGAGATTAATCAAGGTGCTTTGTGATAGCAGGGAACCCAAAGACAAACAAAAACACAGCATGTTTGCATGTATGTAGGCAAACTATATTTGGCATGAGCAGACTTTGTTAGATTTCAGGGCATGCTTTTGATGAATGGACATGTTCTCAGTAAGAAAACAAAATACAGGTCTCAAGCTCCACTTTTGTACTTCATACCAGTGCATATTGATCACTGGCGAAGAAAACAGCCTTTGTTCCTGATCATATTTGATCATTTTTTTATTCTTTATTGATGGAAATGATTTGCAGTAGTTCTGTATTTGTTTTCTAAAGTCTTTCCCAGAAATAAAAGCCCTCCTTTGTCACGATTTAACAAACACGTGATCATGCATTTTCATCATTTTTGAGGTAAACACAAAAGCAGTCATGGTTTTTTTTTTGAGTTAGTGGAGCAAATAACGAACAGAGAAAGTCCTGGGTGGCAAACGAAGATGACAGGTGACAGCAGCTCAAATAACAACAACACTGAGTTGGTTTCAGAGTGATTCTGTGTCAAATTCTAACCCTCCCCGACCTCTGCTCTTTAGTAGTTCAAGCAGTTATAGTCTTAGTCTTTCCTCCTCAAAGTTTCTTTCTCACAGTAGATGTTAAAAACCAGCCAAAAATGGATGAAGTAAATATGAGTTTAAGTCAATGAGATGCAAACTGTGCTCCAACACTGGAATACTTCCAATACTCAAAAACAAAAAAACAACTTTGTCTATCCCCAATTCCCGCTCTTCTCACCCTCAAGCTTGACCTCTTTCTAGTCACTGCAGCTAATCTTGGCTGATGGAGGACCTGGAGGGAGAGAAGACAGGAAAAAAAGGAGGTGGAGGGAAAAAACTGTACATCTAAAAAAAAAAAAGAACTTTCTTCCAAGTCTGAGAGAGCAATGCTGTTTCCCAGGGGGGGTTGTTGTCTTCATGGGCTCCCTGGAGGTATGTGTTTGGAGGGAGGGTGTGTCGGCTATATGTGCCCTGGTTTAGAAAGGTAGGCGATGAGAGCTACCACCACCCCAACATACACACCGGTGCCTATAGTGATGGAGAGGGCAGCGAGAAACAAAGCCCGTCGGGAAGCGATGTTGGCCAGAGGGAAGTCGCCTTTGTTCACTGCCTTGGTGGTCTAGAAAAGAAGAAATGTAAGGAAAGAAGAAAGTCAGATACAGTTCAGAGGGTCCTCAGGAGGAAGAGCGACCCATTTTTTCAGAAGAGCCATTGCAAAAACTGTTTCTTATTTCTGTGGTTGTGTGGAGAAAAATAAGGGAATGAAACAGGGGATAGGCCCATGGACTGAGTGGCTCAGAATAACCCAGCAGAGCTCGTAGTGCATGGCGGGACAAAAAAATGGCAATTAGAGTGAAAATGCAAAGCACTGGAAGTGATGGCCACCCCAGCTGCTAGCAGTGAATGATAAATGACACATGAGAAACACAGATTATCATAATTTGTCATTAAATTAAAACAAAAACTCAACAGAGGATTTTTAAAGAGATCAAACTAGCTTAAAAATATATTTTTACAGTATTGTTTGAAAGAAAAACAATCAAAGGACAAATACTGTGCATTATTTAGTAAAAAAAAAAAGTGAAAAAGCTGGTTCTTTATGCATCGTCATCGCTTTGCTGTGTGGAGTTTTTTCTTTTCCAGCTTACATCCTCCATTGCCATGATTTAGTAACGAAGAATTTAAGGTTATAGTGCACTTTTACAGCCCACTATAGGCAAATAGATCCTGTCTGTAGTGTTGTGTTAACCGTTCTGCTGTTTGTTTTAAGTATTGTTGTAGTGTGAGTAACTGACCACAGCATAAAATAACTGAAATCTTTTTGTCAAACAACATCCAGACACAAATATTACACTTTTATCCCTCATTCAAGCAGCGGCCCTAAAATGGACTATTGACAGTCTGCATGAAATACACTGATGTTCCAATTGTTCTGGCTTTAAAATAAAATATAATAAAATAAAAAACTTGAAGTTGTTTTTATGCGAGCTGTATGAACTAAAATAAATCTCATTTAAAGAACAAGTGACCTGGGCTCACCAACAACACCAGAGTCACTCTTGTTTTCCTTCTAGTCTCATTATGTTAGTGTCCCTTTGCTCTCTGACCATTTAATACTTTATTACAGTATATCATGTAACAGTTATTTGTAATGAATTAATGGATCATTAATATCTTTGTTTAATAAAACAAAATTGTTCAGTATGTAAATGGTTTATTCATGACAACAAAACTAGCATTCAGTCCAAATAGTCCAGAAAAAATAAAACCCGTTTTGTTAATAATTTACTACCTAAAGCATTTATAATTTTTTTATCTTCTTTCAGCTGCTCCTGTTAGGGGTCATCGCAGCGTAATCATCCATCTCCATAGATATGGAAGTTTATTAAATCAGCATATGTGATTTGGCACAGGTTTCCCACTGGATGCAAAGTCTGATGCAACCCTCCCATTTTATCCGGGCTTGGGACCAGCACTAAGAACGCACTGGCTCGTACAACCCCAGTAACTGGGTGTGGTACATTGACCAAGAAGCAAACCTGAGCTGTGCATGTAGCAGGCAGGAACCCTGTCTCTTGATCACAATGCACCCCTGAAGTATTTATGAATAATAAATAAATTATTTAAAGCTGTATTAGAGGGCTGCACTCAACAACAACACACTGCTGTGGCTGAAAATAACAGAGATCAAACTGAAACTGAGTGAGAGTGAAACAGTAACGTCGCAAGGCGGTAAAACCAAAACAATGAGCTGAAAAACCCCACAGAGCTCTCCGGAATTGTCACTATGAGTGATCCTTTTCACATTACATTATTAGTGATTAGATCCATTACTAATGTAAATGTTGATTATAGCAGCTTTAAACAATTTACCTAAAAAGTTCTTTGTAAATAATAATTAATAAGGTGGAACTGGTGTTTATTAGTTTGGTCAGTATTTAAAACTATTAATGGCAGTAAATACAGCATCCCTGGGAGCCCCTAGTAAAGAATGAAAAGGTGTAAACCCTGCCCCACTAGACGGACAACATCACATATTTAACTGATTCTAAAGAGGTTCTTGCTTCTTGTACATTCCACTCTCCACTGGATACCTGATGTGAATACTTTACAGAAAAATACAACAATGAATAGATGTTGAATAGTGGTTTATCTTGTCTCCCCTGCCCGTTGTTGATGCATTTCGAGACATGCCTGTGCTGGGTGTCCTCCAGCTTCCGTTGCCTTTGAATGGACGTGCTTGCCAGGAGGGAAATGGAGGGAAGAGAGATGCTTATTGTGATTTGTTGTTTTCATTCACATCACTGAATAGAGGCCAGCGCTAAAGCAGACATTACACACAGACAACAGTGGAAAACATTAGTGTTTGGACTTTGTATTGGCTTTTTCATTTTCTATCTCCACCGTCCTCCCCTAACCTCACTTGTTTTTTTTTTTCCAAATGCTGCCACATCTATTAATTAGTTTTTCTCCTTAGTGAGATTCAGTAGTGTCAACAGTCGAGCATGTTGCTGAATCATAACCATAATATATTCTGCCTGTAACACAAAGCACTGGTCAGACTATGCCAGCACCTCTTTGATATGTAGTGTGAGTGTGTGAGTGACCTTCATTATTTGTGTGATAATGACGGAGCTGATGAATGATGTGTGTGAATATGATGAAGCTGGCATCAGGCTCTTTTCCTTCAACTGTGAGGCCACGGTCCTCTCTTATAATAACCTGTCCTGTTCATTTTGGAAGTGAGCTGCAACTCCAAGCAAGACAAGGTTACAGTTCTTATTCACATCTGAGGTTAAGGGGGACTGTGACTCCTAGTATGATGTAATGTCTGCACTGAAGTGGACTTTGTATCTGACAGTGGTAACGGATTGAAACCTAAACACCAATGCAAGGCTCTGTTTAAATACTTGTTTTGACTGTGACTTTGCTCACAGACTTGCAGATTGTGGATCAAAAGGGCTCAAATGAAGTTTCTTTGCAGGATGCCCCACCTTATTTATTATAACAGAACGAGAGTCTCAAAAAATCAGTGAGTATTTTACAACTGAGCAAATGCTTGTCCTCACTGAGAGGAGATGGCTATTGGAAAGCAAATATCAATCATCTCTATGCAGTTAACCAAACAGGAATGTTAACAGGCTAGATGTGAATCTGAATTTTAGTTTTTTTTTAAGATTTGAAAACAGTTCTGAGGTATCTGTACTTTACTTTTCATTTTCTGCTGCTCTGTAATTTCACTTCACTACATTTTAGAGCCAAATATTGTACTTTTTACTCCACTACATTCATTTGGTAACATAGTTAAAATAGCTCGACCTTTACCATCTGTAACATTCAATGTGAGTGCTTCTTCCACCACTGGAAAATGATAATAACAGGCTAGATGTCAATAATATAAGAATTATATAACAAAGATGGCATATTTATTACTGCAAAACAATGCTAAGTTAAGTAAATGCAGCACAGACAATTACTATGGCATCATGACTATTATCTGTCCTTAAAATGGCTACTTGCACATTTCAAGCAGCTTGTTTGCTGTAGAGGAATGAAACACAAATTCTTGATTATGATGTTTGCATTTCATCATGTGAAAGTTGTCTTTAAGGTACAAAGACATTTTTGAGATCTTTGTAAAAGGGCAGCCAGTACTATCCCACTACTCTTGCACTGTTTAACAGTCAGTGATCTCTGTGGTTGAATTTTGTCCTTATGAACCAGTAAATGTTGCACCTTTATCGACACCCGCTTTATCATCTGAATAATAAATAACTAATCAATATAAAAAAACTCCATTTACCATTTCCCAGTTGTGGTTGTTACTGCTGGAAAAAAAAACAATGCTTGGCATCTTTCCACTGTGTGCGCACGTGTTTCAAAAGGATTTTAAAGACAGTGGTTAATAGTTCAAGACAAAGGCAGCAACAGAGAGACATAGAAAAAAAGCTCTTTAGCCAAATGTCTTCCCTCGAAAGGTCAGAAAGCAAATCTAGACAAAGGGTGTGCATTCAAGGCATGGCCTTTAGCTTCCATGTCAATACAGTAATTATTGAAACAAAAGCACCATTATGGAGCTTTATGGGAAATTAGATGTGACTTTGCTTTCAAAACAAGACAAAGCACTTTGTCCTTTTCAGGATGTATTACTTCACCCTCCTCCCAGCAAGGTCTTTTGGGAGGGAGACTCCTTAAAGGAGTCATAATGTGTCAGTGGACATTTTAATTCTCTCCACCACTGCAGGAATTGAAGGGCACGTGCTTGTTATAGTGAAAGCATTTCTTAAACACTGTAATTGATTTAAGGACCTTTTGCTCCACTTCACACAAGCATTCAAGTCAAAGCATGATGTAGCTGAGAAAAATGAAAGCCTGTGCTGTAATCTGGACGAAAAAGCTGAGAGTAACTGGTTGGATGCATGTGCCTACTTATGCTCTCCTCTTTCTGAGCATTAGGTCTGAATATCACCGTACAAATGTTGGTGCGAGCATTTTTCCTTGAATCCCCTTGAGAGGGAAATGGTTAGAAGCATTAAGGCTTTATCTCCACTACCTTGGCAAAATGATTGAAATGTGGTGAAATAAAGATAACATCTCAGACTTAGCTGCATGCAGACTGTGATGCTCTCTTGGAAGTCAATTCAGGTTTTCTTCCAAATAATCAACACAAAAAGCTTAAAATCTCACTCCCTCTCTCTCTGTGTCTGTCTCGACCTCCCTCATGCAGACACACACGCAAATACATACACTGTTTCTGAGTAATTACCTCGTTCATTTTCATCCATTATGATGACTTGTATGCTGTGCAGGGGAGTCATATTTGCATAGCCGTGAAAGGAATGGCTGCCGCTTCTCAACTTTGCACTTTCCAGTGCAGATGTCTCAGAGCTGAGAGAAACATTTATCAGCATCTCCAAACAAAATACTCACCCTATTAGTGCCAATAATTGAAACTCAATTCCGTTTTCTAATCAAAGGCTCAAAGCTAATTTTCTCCCAGATATTCATGGTATTCTAGTGATTATCAGTCGTGTATGTGTGTAGGCGGTTAATGCTGCCTCCTGAGCCGTGAGGCGCTATTTACATTAACGAGGTTCCACAGAATGAAAGATGTAGTTTTTGGCAAATAGGATACAAACGATTTAAAGTAGCATATTAATGCATGCTTGTTTCTCTGTGTGTTTGTTGATGCCCTCGCTCAATTCCTCTCCTCGAGAAGCCATGCCATACTCCTTCTGTCTGACCAGGCCTGACCTTCCAGTGGGACAAAAACATTATTGATCTGCCATCCACAAACTCTATTACAGTTTCTAAATTGTTTGCCTGTAAATGTCCTCAGAGTAAGATGTGCTCCATTCTAAACCTTTCTTCCTGGCTCATTCTGCTACACTTGTTAAATCCCAGAATGCATCTAAGGAAGAGAGTGAGTCACCAATCACAAGGTGTCTCTTTTTACATTCTGTTTTCTAGATTTGAAAATGGCCACATTACTCTGCTCAAAGTTGCTAGTTAATGTTGTGTTTTTGTCTGGTAAAAATCTAGCGTGACATTCATTCTCAATATGTGCTAGGTGTCAAAGAAATACTATGCTAATTTACCTTCAAAATGAGAACCGGTTGTTACGTGACATGCGGCTGATATTAGCCAGATGGAAAAGTTATGTTAGCCCTATAAAACCATGCAAAACAGACTATGAAATGCAGCAAAAAGCATAAACATCTCTTGTGTTGTTGGTGTTAGCGATTGAATAGTATAAACACGTAAAAAAAAATTATGCAATGTCTTTTACCTCCTTCCCACTAAGGATAAAAACATAACCTGTATGGTTACTTCACTGGCAGACATAAAATCACCATATACAACATGTCAGTTTTTACCAGCACTTTACCTGATGTTAGTCAGTGACTAGGTACCATCTAATGGGACTATGCTTAAATAGCATTGCTTTTCTCTTCATAATGACGTGGGTTTAACTACTGCCTTAGTCATGTCATCAAAAAGTACTTTTTCAATTAAAGGACACAGTGGGTGTGTGGGTAAATTTAGCTTCAGCTAAGGCCACTGTGACTGTGGTTTCCTGACTACATAGCTTTACCTTGTTCTTGGTTTAGCTGTAATTCCTGCCAATTGTACATACTGTTTGTTCAGAAGTTATACATTACTCAGGCATAACATTTTTATGAGGTAAAATACGTGACACACAATCAAATTCTGGTCATATGATGACCAATACTGCATTTTGGCTTTGTATGTCGGTACAGATGCCTACACTCATCTCTAAACACAGAGGCATGAAAGTTCACACAAATAATCAAATTCCAGCTAAAAACTTACAATGTCCTTGTGTTAACTCCTGCAAAATGAATTAATTTAATTGGGGGACCTCTTGAACAACTGGATGAAATAAAGACAGGTGAAGTAGATTACTGAGCTATAAAATGAAGTAATCCCAGACTCCAACCATATCTTTTCCTGATGGCTCTTATGCAAGATATCTTCTAAAGGAGGGAGATTGGCAGAAAAGCCATCCACCTAAAACACAGCCATCACTTCCCCATAATTACCCAGGAAGAATCAAATTAGCTCCTGACAAGATAATTCACTGACTGGCTTCATCTGCCCTGGACTACTCACTGCTGCAGATAAGAAAGCTAAATGCTTCAGCTTTCGATAAGAATTTATAGTCAAAGGCAGAGCAATTTACTGAAAAGCTTGTCTGTCTCTAGTGTGTGTGTGTGTGTGTGTGTGTGTATACTGTGTCTGTTTGCATGTACTTTTAAACTTACACTATATATTTGTGTGTGTTACAGACACACACAGACATTTTTTTCCATATTTTCCTTTTCATGTTGGTGCATGTAGAGTAAGAGAGGCAGAATTGATTGGCAGCAAGACAAATGGTGATTCCTGTGCCCTTTGTTTGAGTGATGCCCAATCACTGCAGTTGGTTCCTACAGAGTTGAAAAGATGCAGGAGATGCAGGAGATCTAGTTGGAGTCCTTTAGATAATCATTATGTTTACTTTGATGATGTTAATGGCTATGAACATAGTGGCAAAAGCTTCAAAAACTACTACAATACCTTGTCCTAGCAGGGCGGCACAGCAGCGCAGTGGTTAGCGCCATTGTTCCACAGGAAGAAGGTGTGAATGTCTATGGTTTTCAGTCTACATGTCAGCCCTGTGATAGACTGGCGTCCTGTCCAGGGTGTACCCTGCCTCTTGCCCAATGTCAGCTGGGCTAGGCTCCAGCCCCCCATGACCCTATTCAGGAATAAGCGGCATAGATAAACGAATGGATTCACAAGCAGCCTTGTCATAATTTTCTTGTTCTGTCTGGAAACAAGTCCTGTTGGTATAATTTGATGTACTGTGCATTACACATCAATTGTAATAATATGGCTTCATCTTTACATCAAAGTCAAATAATAGCCTCCTCTACACTGCCCATTCCATGCAGGGGTTTTCTGCCTTTTCTTTATTAAAGGTACAGTACCAGCATGGTGGATCAATGTTGACCCTCCAAAATGTTGCAGGCAGGTTTTTTGCCAATACAAGTTTTCTCCACCTCCTGTATAAAGGGAACAAGGCAGAATAGAAGGTTGCAGACCTATGTGAGAGAGAGAAAGCCAGGGAGTGAATAAGGCAAGAGGGCAGGATAAGCAAGACCAAAGTGAGAGGTTTAAAATGTTATTTTGTACTTGTTTCATGGTGATTATGCTCTAAAGCATGAATAAACACAGCCACACCTCTGCACAGCCCTGTGGGAAGGATTTTGTGTGGATGTATGTCCTGCAGTGCGCAGTTTGTGTGTGTGTGTAGCCTTGCCCTCAAACAGGCACACGGACATGAAATTGGACCCACATACTAGGCTACTGAAATTCCTGATTTCAGTTATCAAACAAAATCAAATAACAGAAGGTTTGTTTTGTTTTAAATTTGACCATGAAGTGCATAGACCATCAGACACCATGATAAGCACGTAGTTGTATAAACCAAACACAGGAGCAGCAGTTTTCTGGCTTTTTTAAGTTCCATGTAAATAAATAAAATACCTTGAAGAAGCATCAAAACACCAGCAGATTAAACCTAGTTTTTAGTGTGTCTTCATGCACGTTTTCTTCTGCTTTCTGAACCACAGCTCAAACAAGGCTGTTTAATGTGTCTGAGAGCTCATCACCTTTACTACATCGCACACCTGTAATTGGTTTCATCTTCAGTCCCCTTGAAAACTCCACTAGTTCAAAGGCCCTCTCTCTCATCTTAGTATTTAGAACACCTCCTTCCTTGGAGTTTCTCAGAGAGAACCTTGAAAGTGATTTATAAACTCTTCCTAAAGGCAGCTTTCAGCCTGTTTATAGAGCATCAGGCACAAGCAGCCATTACAGATTGGCCTTGAGTTATTGATGGGTAGCTCAGTAAAAAGTGGCCTTGCGTTGGCAGTAAGAGAGTCATCTGGCAGTACTTTTTTAGGTGTGGTGACCCTTAAAGTTTTGGTGATGAGTCTTACATAGAGGTGGTTATGTCCATGTGTGTTTGTGTGAGCACATGTCTATTAATTTCTTAAATATGTGTCTGGGTGAGTGGGTAGATGTGTCTGTTTTCTGTTAAACCTCAACAAACAGATGCTGCATCATTCATGTGTGACAGGCCACAGTTTTGGAGGTGTTTGCATGGTATGCATGTGTTAATGTCTGTGTGTGTGTGCATGTGCATGCCTGGTATTGCTCACATTGTGGGGATTGAGCCGTCCTGGTGGCTGATCCCCATCATGTAAACATTGCATTTTACTGTAGGGTGATGCCTTTGTTTAAGGTTAGGGTTTGGTTACAGTTAAGTTAAAAAACAGGTGTGTAAATCACAAGTTTTATCATAACACAATTCACATAGAAAGCATTTTAGAAGTGTTTTTGAAGGCCGTCACTCAACCGTCTCATGCAACAGACAGAACTCCATCTATTCATCCATTATCTATACCATTTATCCTGAAGAGGGTCGCGGGGGGTGCAGGAGCCAAGCCCAGCTCACATTGGGCAAGAGGTGGGGTGCACCCTGGACAGGTCACCAGTCTACCACAGGGCGGGGGCAATTTAAATGCACCACATATATTCACACCAAACGCAACATGTTTATGGAATGTAAAGTTCTAAAAGATCACACTACAAAAGTCCACATCAGGTGATGATGACCTGATGCTGGTTCTGCCAAATACAAGGAGTACATCCTATATTGATAAAAGGCAACTTGGAAAGTTTCACTGCTTGGTGCAGGGGTTCAAACTGTACCATGGTTGTTTTTGGTCCTACTCCAAGATGTCCCTGGGACAATTTGAGGAGTTGCTGCTGCTGTCACAGCACTTTAAGAGGCGTTGGAATGATTGCAATGCCTCAGTTGACCTGGAATTGTGCCTGGCCGTCTGTTTGAGGTAAAATATATACTGAACATGATTTTAATAAATGAATCAGATAGGTTTAGCTGACTGGGGCACTATGCCCTTATGGTAACAGTGTTGCTATGTTCCAGCAAGCTGCATTGTGATTGGGCACATGTTACTGTCACTAGCAAAAAGTTGAAATAAATCGACCTTGGGGCGGAAAAGAAAATGTTGCTTTTCATTCGGAGATATTCTGTTGTTGATATACAGTGTGTATGAAGGCCACGATATGCTAACCCCTGGACATAGGAATAAAGCTTAACCTGTCACGCTAAGGTGGCATAGTTGAAACATATTAAAGTTCACTGACAGAATATTGGTACATAAATTATTACGGACATGCAAAAAGAATATATGAAAAATATGCCTTCAGTGTGAAAAGACCTTAAGTGTGGAGAGTGTTACAATGACTCAGACATGGGCATGTGAATATTGTTTTAATACAATTTGAAAAATCCCAAACCAATCCTTTAAGGTTAGGATTAGATTAGACAAGTAGCAGTTATGGTCATGGGTAGGGCAACTGTGCAGGAAATGAAATTAAGTCAATGTAAAGTCTCCACAAAGGATGAAAACATGTGTGTGTGTGTGTGTGTGTGTGTGTGACCTTACCCCCTGTGAGAAGTAAAAGGCTGCAATCCCCAGAGGCCAGAAACAGCAGAGCATGGAGAAGATGGCCAGACCCAGGTGGTCTCGTGGAGGGACGACTATGAAGTTGTCCTCGCTCTCGCTGTCACTGGAGCAGTCTGTCTGCAGAGAGAACAGCAACTATATTCAAACCATACTCTCATGCTGTGCCCTGTAAATGGAAAAATGTTACATGAGTAATATGACATTACATAACATGGTCACAGTAAACACAGAGGTGGGTCCAGTAGAGCTACCGTATGTTAAAAAATAATGTCTGCTTATTGTCAAGAGTTAGATGAGAAGACTGATGACACTCTTATACTGTATTTAGAATGTAAAGAGTTTATAATTATTTGTTGGCCACATGGGGGGAGGAGAAGCAAGAACTGAGCACAACAATAACACATCACCACTTTTTTAAGTTGATATGTCAGACCTGTTAGCAAGAAGTTGCTTATTTACACATCCAGCAGTGCAGTTATGGAGCAACATAAACATTCATTTGGAGTTGCGTTTCTTGCACCCATATGTAATTATGCAAAGCAACTTCAATATTCACTCCTTTTTTGCTCAGCTTTTGAGCTCTACCAGCTTTCTAACAATATTTGGCTCACTGGCTGCTAAATGCCCCACTATGTTCAACAGTTAGTTGCTAAATATGTCAGTCTGATGTTGAGCAGGCAGTGCAAGGTGACATTTCAGAGGTTATGGCTTAAATAACTTTGTCTACGTTGAACCACCCCTGAAATAAATTCTAGGCCATGCATCTGGAATACCCTAATCATAATCAAACATACACACATTCACACCCAGAAGCTGCACAGTGCAACCACAGTCCGACCTGCTGGTGACTGAGCATCCTCAGTGGAGCAGCTGAGGTTAAGGCCTTACTTAAGACACCAAACACTACAGTGTGAAAAATATGCCTTTTCACCTGCCACACCCAAATTTAATCCTACTGGTCTGGGAATTGAACTGGAAACTCTCTGGCGACAAGCTCTTAAGCCACCTAACGATTTCAGAGGCAGATTTTAAAGATGAAAGAAAAAAATGTTTGCTTTGGTAGCACAACAGTCTGTGTACAGGCAGATTGTATCAGTAGAGAAAGATTCTGCCTTCACTGAACAAAAAAGACATTTGTGTAATGGGAAACAAAATGCAGATGAGTCACCACTTGCAGGATCATTTGCCTCCATGTAATGTCACAGCTCACATTCAAGGACTTTTTGTGACAGCCCAGTAGTTTCTCATTAGTTTTGAGATATGCAGATTTCTACATTTTGGCATCTAAACAACAGATGGCATTTAAAACAAAAGGAATATCTGAAAGTACTTTTCATTTCAGATAAGAACTGCTTATGAATCCAACACACCCCCTCGCTACCGCTCTATAAAGCGATTTCACGCTCCGTGCAATGTTCCTCACATGGAACGACAACGCCTTCAGTAGAAAAGAAGAGATGCTCAAACATCTGCAATAGTGTTTAGGGGATCAGAAACTCTCAGTCCTGATCCACAGGTACATTATCTCCACTTAAGCCTCTAGCATACAGTGGGTATGGAAAGTACTCAGACCCCCTTAAATTTTTCACTCTTTGTTATATTGCAGCCATATGCTAAAATCATTTAAGTTCATTTTTTTCCTCATTAATGTACACACAGCACCCCATATTGACAGAAAAACACAGAATTTTTAACATTTTTGCAGATTTATTAAAAAAGAAAAACTGATTTTATAACATGGAAAAAGTATTCAGACCCTTTGCTGTGACACTCATATATTTAACTTAGGCTCTGTCCATTTCATCTGATCATCCCTGAGATGGTTCTACTCCTTCATTTGAGTCCAGCTGTGTTTGATTATACTGATTGGACGTGATTAGGAAAGCCACACACCTGTCTATATAAGACCCTACAGCTCACAGTGCATGTCAGAGCAAATGAGAATCATGAGGTCAAAGGAACTGCCTGAAGAGCTCAGAGACAGAATTGTGGCAAAGCACAGATCTGGCCAAGGTTACAAAAAAATTTCTGCTGCACTTAAGATTCC
>NW_018127942.1:690349-704056 GCF_001952655.1 Monopterus albus | reverse complement strand
TTACTGAAGGTAGAGACAGAGAGATGAAGGCAATAGTAGAACAGATAGGCGACTGAGCATTGACCTGCCTGGGAGGGGAGAGCGGAGCCACGGTCTGGAGGAACAGTCCATGGGGAAAACACAAAAACAGTAGCTGGCTACGGGTTAATACAGACAAAAAAAACCGAGACAGCACGGAGAAAAAATGGCCTAGAGACAAGAACGAACTGGCAAGTGACTGAGAAGGGAAAGAAGTAGAATGGGAGGCAGAGCCTTTAGCTATGAAGCTCCTCTCCTATGGAACCAACTCCCAGTCTCAGTTCGGGAGGCGGACACCCTCTCTACCTTTAAGATTAGACTTAAGACGTTCCTTTTTGATAAAGCTTATAGTTAGGGCTGGATCAGGTGACCCTGAGCCTTCCCTTAGTTATGCTGCTATAGGCCTAGGCTGGTGGGGGGCCCCACGATGCTCTGAGTTTCTTTCCCCTCCCCTCCTGCTCTGCTCTCCTCTCCTCTCCTCTCTCTCCCTATGCTTCTATATGCCACCATTACACATTACTAACTGTGTGTCTCCTCTCTCCCGTAGTGTGTCCTCTCTCTCTCCCTGTACCTTTCTGCAGGTTGCCCTGGCCCTGGAGCTCTATGTCTCTGACGAGCAGTCACCAGCCACATCGACCTGATCAGTGTTTGATTGTTGTGTCTTGTTGCTTTTCTTCTTTTGTCTCTCCTCTATCCACTCACCCCAACCGGTCGAGGCAGAAGGCCGCCCACCAAGAGCCGGGGTCTGTCGGAGGTTTCTTCCATTAAAGGGAGTTTTTCCTCCCCACTGTCACCAAGTGCTTGCTCAAGGGGGATTTGTTGGGTTTTCCCTATGTAATAATATTGATAACAGTAAGGATTTACTTTGTAAAGTGTCCTGAGATGACTTTTATTGTGATTTGGCGCTATACAAATAAAATTTGATTTGATTTGATTTGATTTGATTTTAGCATATGGCTGCAATATAACAAAGAGTGAAAAATTTAAGGGGGTCTGAATACTTCCCGTACCCACACAAACACTCATTTACAGTTGATTTTCCCCAACAACAAAGGCAAGACTAAGAATGGAGATTTATTTTCCACAATACATGTCGCAGATTGAGGCCACCATTTCTATATGAGCCATTAAGCTGCATCCTTCACACATCATCCTGTTTGAGAGATGATCCAGCGTGAGGGTGGAACATGAAAAAGAAATGAAAATAAAAATCAAGGCTAGCAATATACTGTTGTGCCAAATAAATTGAGTTCAATATTAAGTATTTCAATGATAAATGGGCACATAAGGCAATGTTGAGGACAGAGAGAGAGAGCAGAACACACAATGAGCAGTACTCAAGCTTCAAATCATCAAATTTACAAAGAGATCTGATTAGGTAAATGCCCTGAACACATACCTTTCCTGCTTCTCAGTAATGTGGCATGTTGTCACTAACCCTTGTTTGTCTTTTCACTGGGTTTTCATAGTTCTGGTTTGAATCTTTATTTCAGAAGCACACAGATCAGTGTAAACCATTTTTATATCAATGACAGATTGACTTAATCATTTTTCTGAGGCTGAGGTTGTTGCTAGAAGAAAATTTGCCTGAATGTCATCAGGCTCAGGACTTCTTTAGACTTTGGTTTGTGATTTCTGCAGGTTTATTATGAACTGCAAAATCCCCACAGCACAGGCAATATAATTGTGTTTCTTTTATAACTTTTTTAAAAATCTGTATTACATAGTGATCAATAGAGAGGTTGACAGGAAATGAGAGACAGACATGGGGAACCACACGAGGTCCACAGCCTAACCTGAACTGAGAATGCTGTGACTCATGGTTCGTGCCCTAGCATCTAAGCCATTCATTTTGAGTGATAGAGATATCTTGTGTAATGAATTTATATTAGAGTCAGCTTGATATAAAAGTGCATGCTTAAGGATGAATAATTTAAATAAACAAGGGCAGACTGCTCTTTTAAAAACCGGCAGTTTTGGTGTGTTTGAATGTTTCATGTCAGTAAGTGAGAGGCTGCAGTAAAGTGGTGTTTTGCTTTGTATTAAAAGTTAAATTGGTGTAACTAGGTGGGAGTTTGGGGGATGTATTTGCCTTAAGCAGTGAAGCAGTTTTTACTTAATTTTAATAACATGCATCCCTTATAGTCAGGCTGCCTGACTGATGATAGGGATTAGTGGGTGGGTGGTTTAAACATGCGGGGGCCCTGCCCATTAATGGTCGAGGATACAGTGGATTAATTTGCTCCAAAGAGAGACTTCTGGTAGACAAAACAAATATATTAGACTCCAAAAAAGATGGAGCAAGCAAACCTTTCTAAGTTGTTTAGGTACTATAAGACAGTTCCAGTCTGTGTTGTCAAGCTCATGAACCTTTTAAAAGCTGCGAGCACAAGCCCCTGCCGAGATGATCGATGTATTTTCATTCTCCTCATAATGCAATGCTGCAACAAAAAAGGTCATAACACACGAGCACAATGCAGCCTACATTTTGCATAATGCCATTCTGCCTTCATGCCTTCAAGCAAGCACCACAGTGCAGTCTCTACAGAGCTAGGCCTGCTCTGCTCCATGCCTTGGAGCTCACTGACAATATGTGCACAACCCTCTGGCTATTTGGAGAATGGAAACACACATATTATCCAGGGATCCTAGCTGTTTGGTTGGCTAAGGCTACAGGTGAATAAAGAAAGAGAAGTTTGAGATGCAGATGAGGACGGTTGGGCAAGAGTACAGTGAGGTGTGCTGGAGTTAGCACAGACCTGAAGACAGGTCTGCTTGTACACAAACCTACTTGCAGACCTGTGTGGATGTACAGGAAGGTCTTTAATCCTAAATCTTTCCACAGGTTGTAGCAGCCTCACAGCAGAGGAAAACAGCCACCCAATACCCCTGCAGAGCTGTCTCACACACCAGTTATTAGAGTGTGATCACACCATTATCTGTTAGTTTTACTCATCCGGGACTTTAAATCAAACTCTTAGGAACCTGTGTTACAGCTCTTGAAAACTCCATCACTGACAAGCTTTTGCATTTAATGAGAAGCTGTGTTTGATTTAAAGTAAACAGAATTTTGTTTACCAATTTTCTACCTGACATTTAATGAGAATGTATGTGTGTGTGTGCATTTGTTCACCATCTTCCCGATACTAAAAAGTCCTAATGACAATGCATGCCAGCGCTGCTAGCAGTGCTGAGATATGTCTTGTGGGGCGTAAATCCTGTCAGCATGAGGCAACAGGCTGACAGGTAACAAAGCACTAATGGATGGTTTCGCCACTCTGCCATGACAGCATAACCAAGACAAGGGTTTGTATAATTTATTTGTTGCCAAATTGCCTCCACAGCAAGTAGAGAATGTAGACCTGTCCCCTTTTTTTTACCTCGCGTTCTACATTCTCCCAACTGGGACATGTGCTTTTGAACCTTTGTCCTAATTTTATGTCGAGTAGCCCACATGTCTCGCACCATGACTCTTATGTGAACTAGGAAGGCATGTGAAGAGGTATGTGGGTGGACATGAATTTTAATGAACCTCTGAAATGAATTACTATACCGAGTACCAAGTGACTCACAGATTGGCACATTATTTGACTTCTTTTTATTGTGATGTGCAAACATGTTATGAAGCATGTTTTCAACTTCACATTAAGCAGTATGGGGAAGATCCCTGAGATTTATACATGGTTTGGAGCCAAAAAACAATAAAAAACAAGCAAATAACAAAACATTCCTTTAGCTTATTGCCTTTGAGGATATATCACATCAAACTTTTTCATAAGGAGGTTTTGTCATGTGCCTCCTCATTATCAATATCCTGCAGCGGCTCTGCATAAACATCTGCGCTGTGCCAAAAGTTCACATTTGATGGACCACCGCTGTGTCCACCTTTGTGCGGGCAGCCAAATACTGTTTGACTGGACAAAAACATAAGCAGCCTACATTGTGTCTGAAAAATCCTAAAATAAAAAAAACTAAACAAAAAATGAACAAAGAAAAAAAGTTTATAAAAATGAAAATAAAACCAGACAGACACAGACATATTTGTTTGGTGAAATATCACTATGCAAATACAGGTGCAATGCAGCAGGATTGTTATAAAACACTCACTGTGTCTATAGGTCTCTGAAATTGATCTGGCCCAGAGTAAACTGCTTTTAATGGCTAACTGTCACGGCTGCTACCAGCTTGTGCCACTGGAAATAAGCTCTGCCCATGGTCCACCTCCAAAGCTGTGACTGGACAGCTGATTGTTTTTCATTTTGGCACCAATGATGCATCTCCCTCTTACAGAGAAAAAGCTCCCTTTGCACTTCAAGTTCAATTACATGGTTGAATGCATAAGCAAAGTTAATGCCATGCAACTGCCATACTGCACAAAAGGACATTTTCAGCACGTTTACAACTCTGATATAGAATAGGTGTTCATGGTAAATCACAAAAAAAACTGCACTGTTGCACTAGCACTTGCAACAGTGTCCTGCATCCATGAAAAAACATGTTATTCCAAAAGAGAGAAGATAGAAGGATCTGTGCCCTCCTAACAGCCCCCTTTCATTTAATTATGTTTCTGTAGAAGATGGTGCATGTTTGCTTTGCATAAGAGTCATCTGCAGATCATTTGGCCTCCTTGTCTGTTGCAAGGTAGCTCTGGCCTTGACAACATTCAGTCACACCCTCTGCATCCTAATGCTGCATCAGTGCAACAAGCACTGGCTCTGTATCCATGCTCCAGATGGTCATGTTAAGTTATGCTGGGGCAGGAGCTCTGGCCCCAGATGTGACTAGGGTGTTGTCTTAAGAGCTCGTAATTTATCAGCCAGCATGATAGAGTGCCACCAAAGGGGTCAGCGGTTAACAAGACCTTGTAATTTATGGGGCTGTGCCTGCGCTCAGCACCTCTGTGAGCCCCATCAGACTCAGGAACCTCACAGGGACACTCAGTCACAGAGGGTGTGATCACAGTGATATGAGCTTCATGATGCAGTCTGCTCAAACATGCATTACCGTCAGTGGAGGGGTACACCACCTGTAGTGAATTAATGAACACAATCTTCAGTTTTTCTTTCCAGTACCCTGTGGCAACCATTTAGGATGTAATGAGGCTACAACAGGGAAATACTATACATCATGCTTATATCATCCTCATATTGTGCTCTGTAAATAGGTTGAAATGCACAGGCAAAACTGTATTGTAGAACAAACAATCAGTTATTAAATCTGACAATAAGAAGAAGAAATTCCACTCCTATGAAACCAAAATACATCATTAATACTTAATGTTATTTGAGTGCCCTCAATGGGTTTAAGGTGCCACACATTTAACCAAGGTATCTGGTGTGAGTCCATCCTGTGACCTTTGGTGCCTGTCACTCCCCTTCTCTCCTTCTCTATCACGATAAAAAAAATATATGTATGTGTGTATAATTCTCTATCACCTTTCTACTGTGTATCAATTATAAAGGTGGTATAAAAGTAAATTCCTGCACATAAAAGCATTTTTATGAGCTGTATGTCAACTCAGAGATTCAGTAGAAATATCACAACTAAAAATGAAACAATAATACACTGTTTATATGACAGAATCCAATCAAACATAATGGTTGCAAAAGCAAATATATAAATACATACACAACATTAGTGGTTCAACAAGGAACAGTGCAATATGTGCCTGCATTGAAGAAAAGAAACTTAGACTTGACTCAGAACCTGCAGTAATAATGGACTGAATTAAACAAAAACAGTCTACAGTAGCTGTGGGACTGCATGCACATACAATACACCGGCAAACAAGCCCCCACACAATTAAAAACTAATGCAAAGATCCAATATCCCAAGATTTCAATAACAAAAGGTGCCACTCTATCTGAGACTGCAGCTGCACTGGGGTGAAGCAGCTAGTATCTATAATTTAGCAGGTAATTGATTAGTCTGAGCCTACAGCCGTCTAATATGGGATATGACAAGGCTCTATTACACATTCACACAGAATGAGGAGATATCAAATCAGACCTGTCAGTCTAACGCAGAGGGGACAGTGTGGATAAGGCTGAACATCCCCAAGGTACTGTAGCTGCCTTGCAAATCTACATTGCAAAAAGAGCCGTAGCTCCTCTTAGATTATTTTTGAATAAATCTATCTAAATCCATCAGACTGACAATTATAACATGCCTCTCTCTATGAAAAAACTGTTCTCAATCCTAGCATGTTATCATCCCCATGAGGCTGCTATGATTCAAAACTCCCTGCATTTAAGAAGCACATTTCTCATTATTCACTTTTTTATTAATACTCTGAACTGTCATTCAGGCAAGGATTAAAGAAGCACCAGTGAGTCTTGGTGGAGAGGCACAACTGAACGACTTTACTCTTTTTTTTCAGGAATTTCATTCAAAACCAAGAATGAAAAAATCTTTTATTTCTTATTTTCCTGTTAATGGTTATAACCACCTGTCTCACATATCATTTTCTTTACTTAAAATGCATCACCAGTTTCTACATTAAAATTTGATATATAAGCAGGCAGGTAATTTAGGATGGATTTTGTGCAGGATGCAGCCCAGTAGCATGAAGCCTTCAAAAGACATAGAGAACAAACTGAACCTGTATCCCTACAGGAGCTGTAGATACCAAAACTAAAAGTCCATTCAAGTGTTCCTCTTAACGCCTACAAAAAAGTTTTTTGCCAGGAAATGGTAAGATGGCAGTGGCTTAATTATTGTACAACATTAAGATGATGAGTGTGTGACTTCTTAGGGGCCGTTTTTCCAAGCTACTTTCCATTTCAGATGGCCAGTTTTGCTAGTGTCTGTAGCTGCTAACTCCCACTCTCACTATGGGAAGGGATGGTATGGACAGAAGGTGAGTGTAGACAACCAGTCAGCATGTGCCACAAATCCCTCACCACTTTCCCACCTGGACACATTGCCAACAATGGTCCAGTTAAAGAACAGCTGCTGTTTACAGCAGGGTCTCTTCACTGCGGCGGGTGAGTGCGTTTCCCTCTGCACCATTCTGCCACTCCATATGCTGTGCTTCTGACTTTGGTGACTGTACACTACCTGTAGTTCCGGTTGGATCTGCATAAATTTGTAGCTTGAACTGTCAGGCACTGTTTTCTACCTTTATAATAGATGATTTTTTCCCCCCAAAGCTGTGAAAAATCAAGTTTAAAGGGGCTGAGGGAATGAAAAGAGAATGATGGTCATTAAATTGCACATTTCTTCCCAGTTATCTTTCAGTATTTTCTCTGCATGGTGAGCATGGAACATTAAGTGAAAGCAAACAGTGTTTCAGCAATTAATATTTAAAGTGTAAGGAGTCATTTCTATCATCATTCATTATTCTCAATTATCAGCGCTCCTCATGAGTAAGTCTGCTTCATTTTCTGCTGCAGTCCCTTTACTTTTGATGTGTATGTACAGTATGGTGCTATCAGTTGCAAAGTGGGACTGAAGGATATGAAATGATTATAGAAATGCCCTGAATCAGACTGAATGGTCAATTAATTTCAACTCGATCCCAGTGAGCGTGCCTTCATTTTACACTAGACAACATAATGTTATGCTACTGAGGAGGCACATGTGGTTGTGTAAATTTAACATCATCTGCCTTTAAAAGAACATCTGTGGTACTTCATATTCATATCTGGAGCCTTTACAACTTCAGATATCTATCATGGCCCCACACACTGAGTGTCATGAACTCCAGCTCCACTTCCGGTAACCGGCTCTTATTTTTACTTGACACTTCCTGTTCCACCCTACTCTCACTCCCGGTCACTTTACTTCATCACACCAATCATCCTCACCTGTTCCAATTGAAAACACCTGTGCATACCCTCTTGTAAGCAACTTCATCCCTCAGAAAGGCTGCCAGATTATCCTGTCTGTGTGCTTGACTCTCCAGTCACTCTGTACCTGTATCTCTTGTGCCTTTGTGTACCCAGACCAAAACTTTGAATTTGGATTTTGACTATGCTCCTGCCATGTCTCTGAAAGACCATGAGTAATATCAAACTTTTGGATTGGACTCTTGACTACTCTGCTGCCTTGTCCCTGTAATTCAGTGAGTTTTAGTATCTGCCTCTATGGATTGCTGTACTCACTCTACTACTGAGCCAGGATTCCTGCCTGTGGAGGAAGAAGTGTGTTCTTTACTCAGTGACTTTGTCTACTGTCACCGTACCTTGTCGCTGATGCAGGAGCACCCACATCCAAGTGACACCAGAGCCAGTCACCCACCTTGTCGGCTCTACACCACTACCAGCACTTCTCCCTCTCCAGCTTATTGTTATTGTCAATAAAGACTCTTACCTGCAACCTGTGATACTGGCCATTTAATTGGGTACAACTCTATTAGTGGTGTGTAGTTTTCACATTGAACTGACACAGAGTAAAAATTTGCCAAAAAAAAGTGTCATTTTAATGATATTTTGAGGTTCTTAAGATTTATTATTGCAGTAGTACTGTTTGAGCTGTGAGACTTAATTTTCACACCTCTAATCAATGTGCAAAGACAGTTGCAGGCAGAAGAACATTTCAGAAGTTTTTACAGGAAGCCATTAAAAAAAGCTTAACGTTACCAAACAAAAATCCAATTCAGAGAACATGTCATCTTGGCTGGAATTCTCACCAAGGCCACTCAGGGAAAATCCTTGACATTTCAGAAGTGATAGAATGTCTAAGATTTGCTTAGACAACGGGAAAAAAAATGTGGCTGCATGCCTGGACATTTCTTAAGGCAGCTGGTAACGGCACAATATGAGAGGCAAAGTACAAAACAATTCGAATTATTTACTTCAGCAAAATCTTTTTTTAATTTTATTTCTGATTTTCACCTTTGGAGAACTGTAAGAGAATTAAATGAAACAGTCCCAAGTCTTTAATGAAGGGTCTTTTTTGCTTTTTTAATAGTGATTAGCTTATTTTAAGTCAATGTCTTCTTTTTAGAGATTATGAAACCATGGTAAGACATTTACAACCTGCATTCGGCAATAAAATCTTATTTCATTTTTACATGTCAGTTTCAATTATTTTCCTGTCACCACACTGACAGTTTGTAGGTCTGAGACATACACGTGCGTGCACACGCACACCTAACTATAAGATAAATATCCCCCGTTAGCTGTGAAGAGCAAGCTTTAAAATCCACTGGACAGACCCGCTTAGTGTTGAACTGAAATGATCCAAGAGATTGGATTGTCATTTGCTGCTAAATGAGAAATGGGATATCTCTGAGAACCTTCACTGGAATATATAACACCGGCTCATTCTGGGTGCTGAACTTCTCAGGAAAGGCAAAATATGTGTGCACTTACCTGAAGCTGGCTACATTTTAAATTTACTGAAGGCATAAGCACTCATGTCCCCTCAGATTTAGTGAGAATGGATAACCCCTCCAATCGAACCTGTTCTGACCCCAAAGACTACAGAGGTAAGGCAGAGGCCAGTTACAAATCTATTTATTTTAACCTCTCTGCTGATTTTACACCCATGATTTAGCATCTCTTGTGCTAAAAAAAAATAATCATAATGGTACAATCAGAAAAGCTGAGAAGAGACATTTTTCAGTGACATGCTGCTCAGGAACAGGACTACCACATGCTCAAATTATGTTAATATAAAATGTACTGGTAAATGCAAATTTCATGCACTGGAGAAGATGTAACAGATGGCAAACGAATACAAATGGCAGATCTAATGTCTGGCTCAAGTGCTGTTTTTATGCAGGTGAAAATACATGAAAATATTAACGAACCAAATCACTGCCAGATCAAAGCTGTCTAGGTTCACGTCAGTATCATTTCATATCGAACCCATGTTGGATGCTTTTTCTGACCGGCATGTATTCTTCTCCAGCTGTTAAACGTATTTCCACTTTGTGTTTCCTGTCTGCCATCCCAGTAATCCAGAAGAGCAGACCAGCTGCTCAGAATATTTGGGTCTGTACAAGTACAGCTGCAGTGATTTACTATATAAAGGACATGTTTTTTGCATGAGTAGCTCATTTTCTGTTGTAATTCAGACCAAGTAACTGCTTTTAGTGTGTTTCTTGATCAATATTTGTCATTTCCAACAGAACTCTTTGAATTTTATTGGCAACACATTCCTAGCTTTACCACCAGTAGCCATAGATGTCATCCAGTTAAACAGAAGTGAAATCATAAAGATTAGAAACTTTAAAGAGAACTATCAACCAGTGTCTTCATGATAGTGAAGAATCTGCCGTCTGCAAACCCAGACACAAAAAAGAATGCAATGAGATCTGGTTAAGATCAGTGTAAATGAATTCGTTGGCTCCTCAGTTTGAAGCTACCACCACTATTTTCAGGGATGAGTGCTTGAGACTAATCCCTAGGCCTTGGACTTTCTTGTACTACCATGTAATTCATCCTGTGACTACAGTACATTCTGTTGTCAAATGTACTAACCATGCCTTATGTATGCACATATAAAATACAAAAGATCTGCCTGACACAGGTGATTAGACTTACCAACAGGAGCGCGTCACTGCATCTAACACTATCCATTTAAGGCAGGAAAACATTCACTGACACCAAGAGAAAATGACTAAATGTCTTATTTCTTCTGACAATTTTCTGATTTTGTTGTCAGAAAACACCTCTCTAGTGAGAGCTACTATACTGACATTTAAAACAATGATTACAGCAGGGAGGTGAGCAGCATTACAGTATGTCTTATTCTTAGAAAAGCAGCACTTGTGGGAGGCCTTTTCAAATGTAGCTGGCTGAGTGTCGACAGGTCCTCACCTGTCACTGAGCAGCGAGGGCAGCAGGGAGCCAGATACGGCAGGGGGGCATATCCAGTGCTTATTGTACACTTGTTAAGACTGGAGCTGATAAGAAGAGACAGACGAGAGACCTAGAACATGGGAAAAACTCTGTGCCCGGCTTCTGAAGACAAAACTCTTTCTGTTTTAATTTTCTGCACGGAGGTCAGAGTTCAGAGACGGACTCAGCCCTTGCTTAGGGGCATTTCAGCAGGGATTGTGCTTATCATCACAAACCCTTTTCAGCTCATTAACTGCAGTGCTGTTTTTCTAATATTCTACTGAAAAAGAATTAAAACATGATAATTAAAGGCAGAGGAAACAGATGAAAAGTGGTGTTAGTGGATGATACGCAAACAAAGTAGAGTCCTAGAATTTAAAAGCAACAAAGGCACCGACTCAAAAAGGAAACTGTTATGTGGATGTCACGCAAGAAAAGAGCACTCGATAAAGAAAATAATTTTTTATAGAAACGGCTTTTATGAATTTTAACAAGGACTGATAATTGGATGTTTTGTTTTTTTGAATAAACCAGGCAGTGCTCTGTAGGTAACACTATAAGAGTGTTTGAGAAAGACAGCGCGAGGTAGATCATACTGAGATTCCATTTTTTTCAAGTACTAGTTTATTGTTAACAGGTCGTAAGTTTCACAAAAAGAGAAAACAACCAAACAAAAATTAATTACAATCTCCTTGATGAAATTGCTTTTCAAGCTTCACTGAATTTCCTCAGAGAATACAGAATAACTTCCTCAAGCTCTTTGATTATTGAAGAATTTGTGGTTTACTTAACTTTTTTAAAGAAAGAAAACCTCTTAAGAATTTTTTTTTTTTTAAATCGAACACAAAACTCTTTGTTCCACTGGAACAGCTTTACCAATTTTATGGAGCTTTTGATATCAGCAAATTAAAGGAAAAGCAAAACAAGTGGTTCTAATAAAGCCTGGAGTTGATGAACTGGTGAGAATTTAAAGCCCATTATTTTACACACAGTTTCCCATATTGTAGCATATGCTGCACCTGGTGAGCATCCAACAGTCTGCACCTCTGCAGGTTGTTCTGTCACTTTTTCATGCCAAGTCTTCCTCCAACTCTTAGCAATGTTGACAATAATAGCTCCTTTTAAATCACAGCAATCATCCATACCTACTGTATAGCAGGTATAGTTCAAGTCATGATCGGTAGCATTGCACTGCACTGACATACAGTATTTACTGCTCTATCAGCCTGTCAGGAACGTGCTTAGAATGTTTTCGCTAATACCTTAGAAAGGTTTCTGGCATTGCTACTAGTTTTCTCTCACTTAGTTACAAAGCACTGATGATTGCGTTTCAGATAATACAGTATGTATAATATGGATTTGAAATGATTGTATCATTCTATAGTCCAGGATTATGATGATTACAAATTAAACAGCAGATTAAATTAAGCATCATGATTGGTGAAAAACGTCATTTTTAGGGATACAAATGCTTTCCTTGCTGAACAATCATTATACCCATCTGTTTTGCTTTGTTTAGTTTTTTATTAAATCCATACAAGTCGCTGCATATAAAAAGAAACAGACAACATAAAGACAGAAGCAAAACTTTAAAAACACAGTGGTGATGTGCAATGTGAAAAAAGATCCAGCAGTTCAATCTGTGAAATATGTTCCCATAGGCCTGGTCACACCAAGCAGCGGTACAGCTAACTGTCAGCAAGTTCACACAATTTACCCAAAAGGCATATTTGTACCATCCTCTCTTGGCTCATAACTGTTTGTAACCTATGTATTTTTGTGGAGCAGTTACATTAGCATCCTCCATTCTCAGTATTCAAGCTCTGAGTTTCCTCAAAAGTTACCACGCCACTGGTCACTGATGCATAATCTGACAAATTCATCACAGCTGAACACGATGCAACAAATTTATCCAGATTTACTTCGCCCACACGAGCAAACCTGCTGTGGTGTTATTCCTCTATGGCTGAAGGTGTCTCATGATGTTGCACAAAGCCGCGTCACCATCATACTATAATCCAAATAAAATCATGAGGCATCACTGCTGTGCTATAATCATTTCCTTCGAAAAAAGAGTGTCCTAAAAAGTTTCCCCCAGTAGACACACACACACACACACACACACACACACCCAGCCATTGTATAACTGAATGGAATAGTGCCGGTAAGAATACAGTACACCAGAAAATTGCCTGAGTTATAAGATTCCTCTGTTAGTGGAGTGGTACTGCTGGTTTCCTCTGAACCTTTTTTCTTCTTTGTACTTGTATAGTAGCTCATAAAGAGACAATGAGAGGAACTCAGCTCTGAAGTACCTAAGCATTTTTAAGCAATATTTTTTCTGGAGAGAGGTGCAGAATTTTGCACTTTTGTATCTAAAATATTGCACATGAATTAATATATTGAATGTAAGGGACATGTTAGCAACTGGAAAAAGATGGACTTAATTATACACAAATACATACATGCACAAATGACCTGATGCTTGACATTCACTTGAACAAATTAAATTAGACAGAACATGACAAACAATCATTTCTCATACAGAGCTAGAAATGTATCATTTATGGTTATCAGTAAGACTTATAAATACATTATAGGACATTATCAAACATTTATTAAATGTTTATATGCTGCTTATAAAGGCTAAATGTGGGACTTAGAGTGCTACCCAGCTATTAGCATCTCCATCTGATTCATAACCAGGCATAACAAAAATTTCAGGGCTATGTAATTTCAGCATTTTAAGACATTATTAAAACCTGTAAGATTTAAATGATAAAAATAAGAATGAGAGAGAAACACCTCTGCATACAGGAGTGACTGAATCTGTAAAGTTATCCCATGGAGCTCTTGACCACTAGCAGCGCTATGGTTTTCACAAATCGATCGCTGTTTT
>NW_018127942.1:678682-690317 GCF_001952655.1 Monopterus albus | reverse complement strand
TTCCTGCTGCAAACTTCATTCTATGTTGCTGATCAGCAGCTTGTGGCGGTAACATGTATCAAAGCTTAGCAGCGTGCCCACAGAGGACTGCAAGCTCACAAACATGGATGTAAATACAGCAGAAATGAAAAATCCTGAAATTAGTTTGCGTTATATGGAAGGAACTGTATTCAATATGACAGACAAGAATAAGTCCACATGTTAGCAAACACAGAACAGTTAATCTCCCAACTATCTTCATTTGTTTACTCATCTTGGATGGATTTTTGCATTGCTCTCTCAAGGGGTTGTAGCTAACAATTTCAAGGCAATACATAGTTTTGTGGGTTTGTTTAGGAATAATATTGGTTAAGTTAACTAATATTATGTGTTTGCAACATGTGGACTTATTCATGTCTGAAACCTTTGCATTGTGTTAGACCATGGGCAGGGAGGGACAGTAGAGACACCCTGCACCGTGTGGCATCATTGATCTACTGTCTGGAGGCTACATAATGAGTCCCCTTGTGTATTTTCCTCTTCTCAAAGCTGGCTGTGGGGACAGATGATGCTTATTTACATACTTGTTCATTTGTGAACATGAAGCAGGTGAAAGAACAATATGGTAATGTGTTTACTTAACCTTTAAACAGCTAAGAGGAGCCTAGAGTTGGTGCAAAACATCACATCTAACTCACCTCAGGTTACAAGTGAAAAAGCATGATGGGAAAAAAGATACTACATCAGAACATCTGCAGGTTGCATGCTCATCTGTAAGTGAAAAACTGTGCCGTTTTACCTTTCTCTTTAATCATAATGTGAGTCCATTAGATACTGCAAGACACGGGTCAAACTTAACGTCATATTCTGCCTGTCCAATCCCCTAAATCCTCTAGCGTGCTCTGTGCTATTGTACATGGCAGTCGAGAGTGAAAAAACTCCAGCTAATGCTGGAGTACTGACACAAACAGTATCCGTGTTTGAGGCAGGCATGGGTGATCTTTTATCAAAACTTTGTCTGTCTTTTTGTGTTCACCCAGTCTAGGGTGTACCCCACCTCTCACCCACTGTCAGCTGGGATCAGCCACCCCACAACCTTCTACTGGATTAGCAGGTATAGTTAATAGAAGTATGGGTCTCTTTGGAATGTTTTAGGGTGTACTCACACTAGGCAACCTGTACCATGCCCAAGTACATTTGACCCCAAAATCCAGTTCATTTAACTGGTGTGACTACTCCATGCCGTGTCTGGGCATTGAAGCATTCCCTGGTCCACTTGGAAGAGGTGGGCATGGGCATGGTTCAGTTGGCCTTGGGTATGCAACACACAGTGTGTTCACTAACCATGCCCAGAACATCAACTCTACATGCTATACTAGAACACTGCTCTTCAGCTGCATTGTGCTGATGCAGAGTGTGCTCCAGCCCAGATCGCTTCAAGTACAGTGTGAGTGCAGGCTAGCGAGGAGTCGGGGGAGGGGGGGACAATCGTGCTTGGTTAAGGTACGAAGCAACTGTGCCTAGTGTGAGCACACCCTTAGTGTCCTTGACAGTCTATACAAACTGTTTTGGATGATGCAGCAAGCAAGTTAAAAGCTACATATAGTACCTACATATTTTCAGACAATTTAAATTTGACACTGAATATCAAATACAGGTTTACTTCATTTCTCCCTACATTACACTCTTGCATTTTCCTCTTACCTCATATTCCACATACTCTTCCTCCTCAACCTCATAGGAGACAGTTTGGATCTTGGTGTGTTCGCCGTCCTCCAGCAGCTTCGCCTGAGGGTCCTCTGTGCCGGGCGTGTCCCCCCCTGCTGTGTTGGATGCCTCTTTCGCCTTCTTCTCTGTGAAGGTGGTCTCACAGCACTCACTTTTATATTCCTTAGCTTTGATGCTGCCGCTGTCCTCCTTATACAAGATGAAGTTGGGCCTATAGAAGGCCTCTACTGCCAGATGCAGAGAGGTGGCATCCAAAAACTGCTGAGACTTCATCTTCCCGTTGGTACTGTAACCTCCTCCGCTCACTACGTTGCCGCTGTTCATCTTTCCGCTTCCTCCTCCGCCCTCACCGCCGCCTCCCCCGCCTCCTCCAGCAAAGTAATTAATAATGTTTTCCTGGTACTGGTTATTAGGGATGTCACCCCCATAACCATTGACCATGTGCTTACTGTTTTTGTCCAGCAAGGGGTTCTGGAGTTCACTGAGATTCTCCATAACAGCAGGAGTCAAAGGTGAGTGGGAGGAGAGTCTCAGTGATCTTAACTCTAGCAAGGAGATGGAAGAGTGACGGATGAAATAGGCTCGTCAAAGACGTGCACTGATGTCAGCGAAGGTGATAATGGCATTCAGCATTCAGTGCTACGAGATCTACAGAGGAAACAAACAGCAACAGAGAAAAGGAAAGTTTAAAGGAGGACGACAACCTTACTTGAAATTTACCTGCAGATAACAGTTTACCAAAGCCTTTAGATCACATCAGATCAAAGTTTAGCTGTCGTTCCGTCAGCAACAACAACTTTTACAGCATCCTGCTTGTCAGGAGCTGCACCCTGCAAATGATTCAATTAAGTTTAATTTGCTCCCTCAGTCTAGATGCATAAACTAACACACACATACACATCTCAGAGTAGTAACAGCAATACATCAAAGCATTGCCATCTACTTAAAATTCCTTAGCTTTTTATCCTTTGCCATCTTTGTGTGTGTGTGTGTGTGTGTGTGTTTTCTATGCACCTAATTTGATTGTTATCATTCCATTTTTCGGGTCTTATTATTGCAGCTGTCATCAAGGTGTCACACGCCTCAGTGTCTGATATGAATCAGATGAGGCCTCCTACACCTTCTGTAAAGCTGAGAGGGCTGTAATCTTTCACATCTGTGTAAATCTATGGCTGACATTTATGCTAAAATTGATTTGACACTGGCTAAAATTTTTCTTTACTCTTCTTTGTGAATATATAATAAAAGTTAAAAGCACAAAAATCACAGTAGACAAAACTTTAAAAAATATTCTATGCTATTTGTACCTGCACAGTATAATTACTGTAATGATGATGACCAACCCTACCTCATTTATATGTATAAGCAAGTAATAGTCATAATGATTTGACTATTATAAGCAATCACATCACATTCAGGCTCATTGTCACAATTCCGGATGTTCAGATCGGGACTGGCTAGATACATTTTGCTCATCTAAAATAAAGTTTTCAGAAAAGACAGTTTGCCAAAAAAAAAAAAATGTCGAGATAGTGTTCTGACATTTCACCATAAATGTAAACCTGAAATGCACAGCCATTAATATAGATGGTTACAGCCTTTAGAACTTGCATAAGTAAGATCAATATCTTGATCAATAACATATTATACTGTTGCCAGCCATACAGTGGAATACTAATATTTGCTTTAGGTGTTCCTCCCACACAGGAGGGAACAAATCACCTACTTTACATTCAACCATCAAAATGATCAAAACCAAATTATAAATATAAATGAAGAATTATAAGGGGTCCTGACCCCAATCATATATGGCTGGCTTACTGCAGTATTCAGAAACACTCACAGAGAATTTCCAATTGAAAACAACACGATTACACATAATTGCATCCTGCCAGTGGGATATGGATAATAGCTTGTTGGTTCACAGGTTAATAAGTAGCACACTAATTATCTCATAGGCGTTTAATGTATTTTCTTTACCCTTAATTGTGGTCAGAAATCTGCTGATTCATATTCATCAAACACAATCTCACCATCATCTTTTACATCCTGCCCCATCCAGTACACTCATTTACTGTAAATGCTCAGTAATCTGTACAGTACACAGCATTGCTGGTGTGCAGAGAAGGAATGGTCACATTTAGATTGTGTCTCCTCTGTATTTCTGCCATGATCATAACTTATTCAGCCTCAAACTGAACAGTACACTAAGAACAGCCTTCCACAGAATGAAGAGGTCCCAGCACATCAGCGTCCTGAGGGGCACACACACTGACTGACCATCAAGTGGTCCAGTAGCAGTCAGTCCTCCTCTTTATTCATTCACCCATGGTCTGGCCTTTCACTTTTCACCTTTTGTTTTCATCTTTAATTCACAGCAAAATCCTCACTTGTCTCTCTCACATTTTCTTGCACATAACTGTTTAATCTCTTGACTTTTTCTTATTTCTCCCAGCTGTTTGCTATACTTTTCATGTATTCTGCCCCATAAATAAAATAGAAGCCCTGTGCTGCCAGGCTTCCTGAAGCTCACTAAGCACTGGGCAGCAAGCAAAGTTATCATGGCTCCTCCCTGTTGGACCGTTTGCACCTGAATGTGCTGACATGTTGTTCCACACCAGCGCACCCTTTGGCCCACATATAGCTCCAGAGAATACATGTAATTCTTGAGTTAATTAAATGAAAATGTACCTTGCTTTCAAACTAATTCTTGTGAAAACTAAAGATGAACAGGTGCTGAGGTTGTTTTCTATTTTGGATGCTGCTGTCCCATGTTTTACACTGCTATTTTTCTCAGGCAGGATGTTTTCTGACCCAGGCTCAAGCCCCAAGGTGTTGTCTACCTTGCTGAGGTGTCCTTCAGCTAAATACTGCACCTAAATACTAATCGTTTGTTGCCCAAGCTTTGCTGTGACCTCCCCAGTGGGGGTGATGAATAATCCAAATTGATTTTCTGGACATGAACTTTACTGCTTTCACTGCTTTTGTAATGTGTGGTGTTTATGAAAACTTTTACCAAACACACCCTTGTGTTTTTGAGTTTTTATCCTGTTTTTGTCTGTAACTTCTGATGCTGCCATCTTGCCAGGGTGCCCTTGTAAAAGAGATCTTTAGACACCTGGCTATAAAAAACATTGGTAAATCACTACTGCATTAATAATAATACTAATTAATGCTACTGTAATTATCATAATCACATTACTATTTACTTCTGACTTCGACACTACAGTTTAGATTTGGTATTAGAATTCGGCAGCTTGAAAATATATTTCCATGCAATCAAATTTTTTTTCTTTCAAAAATAGCCAAAGATTTTGAAACTACAGCCTTTGACAGAAATGCCCATTTTATGTTTTGTCTTCATTAAGGTTGTCCAACCAGATCAATAGTAATAAACTCACTCTCCCGATAAGATCTGAAGAAGATGCAATGGCTGTCATGCATGTAGCCATAAAGGAGTATTCTTCTGAGTACTTGCACCACTACAGCACTGATCCTCTGCAAAAGCTGCTAGAAGATGACAATGGATTACTGTACTTTTCGTGACATTACTTAGGGACACACAGAAAATTCTGTTGTCAAGCTTCCAAATTTGTTCGTGCAGAAAGGGCCTTTTCTGGCAAATGGAAATTTAAGTGTGAATAATCTATTTCAGTGGAAGCTGAGCAAAGACGCAGACATCAAAATCATTGGAAATGACTGTCAATGACCATGGTTCTTTGTGCATTTTGCACTGTGTGCTTAGCAGAGAAAGAGAGAGTGACAAAGACAGAAGAGGGCAAGGAAAGAGATAGATCATACTTATATGCAGTTCTCCGGTTGGGAGCATTTGGCCATGTTACCCGACAGCAGTGTCTGGGAGGTGTAAAGAATTGGGAGGTACAGCTGAAAGCGAATGAAACAAAAGCACACGCCTGTGTGCTGCAGTGTGAGAGAGCCCTGAGGTGCCCGACAAAGGGCTAATAGATTAATACAACCTGTAAGCATTCAGGTGCGGGAGAGTAAGAATAAGACCGTGACACTGCTAACATGCCAGCCACGCTGATACGTCTGTGCACTTCAACCCTATTAGACTCCAGTCAGCACACTCTATTTCCCTGTGTCAGCCCACTGCCAATCAACCTCAGACCTCTGACCCTGAAGCTGAGAGTCGGTATTATCAGCCAGTCCTCGAGGCCAGTGTAGTGAGATGCAGCTGAATACCAATGTGCCCTATCTGTCGGCTATGTTTTCCAGTTTTTTCATTCAGGTTGTGTGTCTCACAGCTTTTGGATACTGCTCACTGTGTTCCAAAACAAATTAATCTTCCTGTAATTTCATTTTGAAACCAGTGGCTGGCATATAATATGCATAATAAGGTAACAGCTGGTAGTTATTGATGATCACAGATCAGGATAATGCATGAGAGCTCATGGCACTAAATGCAAATACACTGCATCCCCAAACGACAGCGAACCTTACCCTCTGGCCTCAGCACATGAAAGTCCACTGACAGATTAAGCAGCAGCAGAGGATGGAGTGAGTAAAGGGCTTTACACTGTGTTGACAGATCCTTTTATGAACGATTATCATCAAAGGAGGCTGTGTAAAAATGCCACGACCCACTTGAAATTAATCTGAGTCCTAATTCTGTTCCAGCAGCCACTACGGATAGTCTGTCCCTTCTGTACATGTCTATCTGAGGAGTGGATAAAACCCTAAGGAGTGCTCCACTCAGGAGTCAGAACCTGGGCCCCACTAGACTCTTATCACTTGTGCTTTGCACACATCCATCAGATGATTTAAAGTGTTCCTTGATGTGTAAATCTGCCTCTGTAAATCTCAGCCACATGTGTCTGAATAATTCAACGGGAGGTTGCTGTCAGTAGCCGCCATGTACTGTACACTGTTCCCAGAAGTGGATTGTTGCTGGCTCTGGCTAAGCTGTCTTCATTGCCTATTAAGTCTCCAGTACCTGATGGCAAGACACCCACCGCTTGTTTCACTGAGGTTTCTCAGTTCTATTTATTAGGACTGCAGTTCAAGCAGCGATCCGCTGATATCGCTTGTGCCAAATCCCAGTCATTGCAGGCGCCTGGTCAATGTGTTTGTGTGGTAGAGAGAAGACAGAGGCAGACAGAGCAGAAGCCTCTTGTTTTATGCCTCTTTTCTTCCTGAGCTTTTGCAGCTGTCTTTGATATAACAATGATCCTTATCTTAATCAATCACTTATTTATTGCATAAAAATGAAGATGATAAAATATCCCCAAGTCAGACTGAACTACTCCTGCACTGCTCTTTGTTATTTTTTCTTGGCTTTCTTTGTTTGCAGGACAAATATTCTTGAACGCACTCTTTGGCCAAGTGCTATGATTAAACTCTATACGTCAAAAGAACAGTAGAAACCCCACAGACGACTTCAAGCCAAAAGCATATCTCGGTTATAACACACGCAGAAAAGGGGATAGGATTATGCTCCAGCAGTGGCAGGTGGAAACTGTGTGCAGACTTCTTAACATCCTCCACCTCCTCCATTACAACAGCCACAATGCAATGCAATGCGACACGTTCACCACTTCTTTCTATTTGTCACTGAGATATGAGCATGTGCGCTGATGTGGAAAAAAAGATATTTTACGCAAAAAGAATGAACTCCCCCCAGCATGTTACCATTAAGATCCTGTTTTACAGTTTTAAAACAGAGCAAAGCGCGCTCTTATAAAAACAAACTGTGAAAAAAAATCAATCAATCAATCAATATTTTCCTACCTTTGAGTTCTTGACAATCCAAATATTGTTCGGAGGTCGCAAACACTCGCTTGTTCCCGGCTGTGCATTATGGCTGGGATGCCGACGGTGTCGCCCAGAGAAAGAGACATTTCTCTGACTTTCTCATTTGAAAGAAATCATTTCGGGCGAATTGGTCTCCGCTCGGCAAAACGCCACCGTCACAGTCTCGTAGTCTCCCCAGTCTATAAATAAGCAGGCATACCTCCCTAATAGACCGTTTACATTGAGAGGCGACTGAAATGAATTCGCCTTGAGAAAGTTAAACCCCGTTGTGAGTGTGAGAGAGGCGGAGAGATGGGTCCTGATGTGGGGTTCTTCACATACACTGATGCTGAGGAGGCGAGGAGTCCACCCTCCCTGGACGCATCTTTCACCGACTAAGTACTTCCACCGCGTGAACGAGGTTAACCTTCACTTAGAGCGTTTTTTTAACCTCCAGCAAATCACGCAGGCAGCAGCATCACAGCTTGGAGAGCTGGACAATTACTCATAACGTAGACACTCCCTGATCTAAATCAATTACTGCAACGCACAGTATAACAGTTCGGAAGTATAAACTATAAAAATGTTAGACAACTCCTAGTAAAATATCAGCATACTTATAAAATAAGAGTATTATAATTGGGTTAGGCGTCATCTCATATAAATGTTAAAGTGATTCAGAGCAAAGAGCAGTGCCTTTCTTTAATAGCCACTACAATAACTCTGAGTGGACCAGTGATGATTTGACTAGTTCAAGTAAAGCCAGAAATGTCCCTAACAGCATCATACAGGTCAGTGTAGAAGTAACACAGATGTAGCAGGATCACACATTTGTCAGAACGATTACTCACTCAAGGACAGTCTGCTGTGTTAGTAAGTATAACACGCTTCAGTATAGCCCTATAGCTGCCACACCAGAAATATACAGCCAATAGTGTATCATAATATTTTCTTCATGATGTAGCCAGGTGGTAAACTTATATTAAGGAAAGATAAATAAATAACTGAATAGTTGTCCACTTATGGTGAAAGGTCCCATAAAGGTTCTTAAAGTTAACATTTTCATACAATGTTCATGGTTGTCCTGTTATTGTAACACAGTTTTAAAGTAACTTACAGTGGGCTGCTGGACCTTGAACCTTGGCCACTAGAGGGCAGTGCTGAGAAACATGTGTACGTTCCGCCAAAACTTCGCCAAGTGCATTGTGGTCTTTTTTTCTTTACCTTTGGGCTTAGTTTAAGAAGAGTGGAGCGCAGTGATTTTTTTTTAACTTCTATATATGGCCAAATTGTGTTGGACTCTGCCTGTATTCAAATCAAACCAAATCAAATTTTATTTGTATAGCGCCAAATCACAACAAAAGTCATCTCAGGACACTTTACAAAGTAAGGTCTAGACCTTACTGTTATCACTATTATTACAGAGGGAAAACCCAACAAATATTAATACTTTAAGGAAGTCATCTATCAGTGTCTTTGACAAGATGGTATATTAAAGAAACCAATGGTTCTGGCGGCGTGGAGGTTGTAGTCGCATGGCGCAGACCCTCATGTCCTCAGACATTAGCAGGGCAACAGCGTGCTGGTTGTGCTCCTCACTGTGTCCAACATGGAGCTGGTGAGCTTTTGTCGGAATGTAGGTTTTTTTGACTGTCTGGCTGTTTGGTGTTTACAGATTGTTTTATTTTTATTTTGTTATCCCTTATTTTGTGTAAATCAGTTATTACAGAGGGAAAACCCAACAAATATTAATACTTTAAGGAAGTCATCTATCAGTGTCTTTGACAAGATGGTATATTAAAGAAACCAATGGTTCTGGCGGCGTGGAGGTTGTAGTCGCATGGCGCAGACCCTCATGTCCTCAGACATTAGCAGGGCAACAGCGTGCTGGTTGTGCTCCTCACTGTGTCCAACATGGAGCTGGTGAGCTTTTGTCGGAATGTAGGTTTTTTTGACTGTCTGGCTGTTTGGTGTTTACAGATTGTTTTATTTTTATTTTGTTATCCCTTATTTTGTGTAAATCAGCTGTGACCTGCTGGACATCAAAGCTGCAAAGACCCCAGTGATTGTGTCCTGTGTCCACCAATTTACCCGTGCTACAATAGTAATGTTGAATATACTGTATATCACGCTTGTGGGTTATTCTTTCAATGCTTTTTAAATTTAAATGATTTTTTTTAACTTAAAATATTTTAAATCCAGTTAGGCGGTACTTTAATTTACACAAACCATATTAATTCTATCCACAGTTACTGACTGGCCCCTTTGACCCTTCCATGTAGGACACTTCAGCGAGCTAAAAATGTCCACGCATGCTAATGAACTAATCTGACTCTTACTAACTGTAGCGAATAACATCAGAATCGGGACAGTTGTACTCTCTTTGTCACACTGTGTATAACTAATATTTAATAATTATCTACTAGAAAAATCACTGAACTAATCAGCACCAACCAAGACTTGGGAACCATTTGTTTCTTTTTTACAACCTCCCTGTAGGTGGAGCGAGTAGCTGATTATTCACTATACTGTAAATCTCTTCCTGCCCCACCTAACAAATATTAATATAATTATTATTTTGACCATTCACCATACCCTACATCCTACATGAGATGCTTCTAACTGTGTTTTGGAGTTCAAAAAATACAACACATTATTGTACCAGAATGTCATTTTCATCAGTGCAATTTTACTAGCATAAAAAAAGCTCAGATATCAGTGCAGTGAAAATGAAGAGGAAAACATACAGTGTTTATAGGCTATAACTCTTTAATAGGCACAGTTTATGTTCCTACTGCTAAATGAAGGTCAGTCTTTAAAGTTTAATATAGCCTCCACAGGGTTAATTTGTAGTTCAAATTGCTCATATAAGTGAATTAACTTGAAAGGAAACCTAGCACCAAGCCTCAAATCCCATATCATTATCTGGGATCTAAATCTCCTTTAACAGCACATAAGCGGAGTCCTGACCACAGTCTTGTCGTTTTGATCTTTAAAGTAAAAGCTCCAAAGAGGGAACCGAAGTATCGACACCTCCTTTCTTTCATGTACAGTACTGCCCGCATGGCATTTGAACTGGTGCGCTACAGGGCAGGAAGGAAAAAAGGTCAACAAATAGCCAGAAGACAGGATCAGAAAAAGTCCTGGAGCTGCACTGATCATTGCTAAGGATGTCCCAGGGATGGTCACCAGGGGAGAGAAAAGAGAGGATGTGAAAAGGGAGGTGGCTCTAACAGGCTGTGTTATAGCCTGAGTGTTCTGAAACAATGATCACACCTCCATTTTAACATTTTCCCCAGCCACCCTCTGTTCCTACCCTGCAGTGCTGCCTGTTATTTCTCCTTCTCACTTTCTCAGTATTTTTGTTTTGTTTTTCCTCACAGTGTCATCCACTATCTTCTTTTCCCCCTAATTCAGTATCACTGCAATCATAATGAATAAATAGATTCAGATCCACTGTCCAGCTGCACTCAGAACCTCATCAGAAACCTATCAATCACAAATATCATACACAGCTTTTCCTCTTTCCACTTAAACCACCACCACAACCGGAGTATTTATCCTGCTCTGCTTGTCGGAGGTGGTCATTCAGTTCGTCGTCATACCTGCAGGCATGGCGTGCATTGCAGATGAGCTGCAAGATCCAATTTGTTTGTGCTGAGATGACTCCAGTTCCTTTGCCACAGAACATTAGGACTGCAAATTAACATCCCTGGGCTCAGCAACTCACAGGTCTGTTTTGAGATAGCAGGCAGGCACACCAGGATAACGGCAGTTGCACAGAGAGAATTCTTTAAGACCTGAGGTACCTTGTCTTTATGAACCCTTGTTCTCACCTCCCACCATTTTCTTCCCAAACGAGTTTAGGAAGCCTCATCTTTAGTGTCTTGTTCAGAGTTAAAACATCTACTGTCACTCTGACCTCTCACAGGCAGGAACAAAAGAGAAGACAGTAAATGAGCAACAGTATGAGAGTAAAGTTTTCAGGAGCCCTAACTTTTATACAGCTGAGCCACATGATGGTGATGATTACAGGTGGTAATCATTAGCATATATGCATTAAACAGTACACACTGCTTACATCATGTTGTATAGTGTATGTTTTAGTCATTTTTATGCCTCCACTCAGTAGCCTGGGCCTGAGATGTTATACTGCATTATCAGGTTGTCCGTCCAA
>NW_018127942.1:648591-678660 GCF_001952655.1 Monopterus albus | reverse complement strand
GCCTTCAGGGTACTTCTTCAAATTTGCCATACTGTATGTGTCCACTTGGAGTCAAGGATGAACCAATTAGATTTTGGTGGTCAAAGGTCAGTGTTTACTCACATCCATCCTATACCTGTGAATATGGCTGGTTGGCAGAAGCATACAACTATGAAGCAGTAATTATAGCTCTAATTTCTTCATTGTAAACACATACATTTGTCTTCAAATACTACATGAAAATAATTTAATCATGGATGTATTCTATATGTCATAATTTAGTTAAGTTTGGAGAAATATGGGGCAGCACAGTGGCGCAGTGGTTATCACCGTTGCCTCACAGCGAGAAGGTTCCGGGTTCGGGCCCCACCCGGGGCCTTTCTGTGTGGAGTTTGCATGTTCTACCCGTGCTTGCGTGGGTTCTCTCCGGGTACTCCAGCTTCCTCCCACAGTCCAAAGACATGCAGCTTAGGTTGACTGGTGTCTCTAAATTGCCCATAGGAGTGTGTGTGGTTGTTTGTCTATGTGTTAGCCCTGCAATGGATTGGTGACCTGTCCAGGGTTTACTTCGCCTGATTGCCGGCCGGGATTGCCCCCATGACCCTGTTAAGGAACCAAGCAGATTCATAAAGTCCCAGCCCATGCATTAATTTTTCATTCAAGTTGAAACACTCCTAACTTGGACATCCCAATTACCTTAGACATGTAAATTCTTGCTACCCTGGGTAAATTTGCATCTAATTACTTGTCTAATTTCAACTGACTTTGTATGACCCCTACAATTTGATTTGTATTCTGTCAGAAAACAATGAAAAGGACAAGTTACAGTTTTATGGGGTGGTTATGCATCTGACTTTTCCTGGTTGGGAACAGTTGACACGTGGACACTCCAGGAAGTCTTCATAAGACCAAAAACGGTCACGTGGCTAACAGGGAGGTTATGCATTTGATGAAGAACTGTTATTTTTATATTTTAGCTTTTGTATGGATTATACAAATGTTTAAAAAATTCAGTATTCCTTTAACAAACAACACACAGGAGTCCCAAAGCCACACACATACAGTATGTATATATACTGTATATGCAACAGCTGTAATTTGCATATGATATATTCAATTAGCCTCGCTGAACGTCTCAAGAGGACTTTTCTTGTAAGGAAAATTTCAAATATCAAAAGAAAAACTAAGTATAATATACTAAATATTTATAATATGACAGAAGTTCCTCGGAATCTGCCAAATGTCATGATAAATTCCAGCAGAATATATTCATGACTTCGGGCTAAACTGCTGTCTCATGGTAATAGCTGCAAAGTGGGTAGAGTCTAACCTTAGTTTTGTGGGTTTAATGTGGCTATTGCAGAAGAGCTGCAGGTTTGCATGCAGAATACTAAACACATCCCCCTCAAGGTAAACAACAAAACATGTTTTTGTGGGCTCCATATGCCTTTAAGTCCTCTGCTAAAGGTAAGATCAGCAGGCAAGCGCCTCAGTCACACACACTCAGCTGTAGCAGAGAGCCTCCACACTGTTGCAGCACTTTTTCAGAGATTGCATGCTATCGACACACCATTGTCATTTCTCTGAACTCAGTACACAAAGGAAACCAAATGAAAGTGTTGAGTGTTTTTAAATTATTGCTTCATCCTTTGACTTCAAGCTTATTTAAAAGCAAGGGACTTACTTCAGTAATGTAAATGAAATCCTTTTCTTTTTCAGAGGTTACTCTGATTTTGTTTAGACATTCATAGGGTTGTACATCAGAATCAAAGCAGATCACATGGTTTTTTTTTTTAACAAAGCTTTGTGTTCTGCACTGAACAAAACAGAGAACATAAAAAGGTCTGAAAATAATCAAGCTAGAAGTGAACTCATCCAAAAGAATGTTGAAGGTCTTTTATAAATTTAGTTTGAATATGAAGAAAGCAGTCAGATTACTGAAGAAAACACTGGAGCTGTCAAAACAGGCTGCCTAGACATATCTCCTCACTCCAGCTTTGACTTTAATGTACATTCATAGCTACAGATTTTTCAATTAAAGTTTTTCTCCCTCACTAAGTAATTGGTTGTTTTTATGCTTGGCAGCAAACCTCTGTTTATAGTAAGTGATCTTTTACGAATATGCATCACTGGGAATTGATCAGCGTCCCATTTTAAATGCATCTCTATTTCTTGATGAGACATTTTGCCCATTTACTGCCTTAAAGAATCAATCATTTTCCACCAGAGATCCATTTGTTCTTTCTTTATTAGATTGCTTAAAAACATTAAATAAATAAAAAAACACTTTACTGTTATGCCTCTAGTAAGAGCAGTGTTACACATCTGGATATTTAATGAGTCTTGCTTTCATAAAGGACGGCTAAATACTCACCTGTGCATCTAAAAGTAATTGTTAACTGCTAATACCATCACTGATGTTATATTGCATTTTAATTTTCTGTTCTAAAATTGTCCCACATAGAACATGTGCAGTTATTTCTGTGTTATCCACACAGATATTCCATTTTGATATCTTTTGTTAGTACAGAAATTCTGGTGCATAAAGTTGGTAGAAGACTTCAAAAGATAAGAAAAAAAAAAACAAGGTGAGTTAATTCAGGCATATACGTCCACCAAGGCAGGCTGTGATTAATTCTTTACCCCAAAGTCACTTGTCAGAGCAAAGTGAACATGGTTCACCCAGTGCAATTGTGCATAGTAAGTCTGTCAGTTGTTTTAATGAATATCTTTCAAGATAAGAAAATTAGGTAATCACAGATTTTATTACTGACAAAAGCAATAAGCCTTTCCTGTATGTAACTCAGCAGACAGATTTCAGTGTTATGAACATTAGCTTCTGTTCTTTCTGCTAAATGGCTAATGTTCAGCACGCATTTTGCTTTAATATTAAGCCATATTGCAAAAATACTGTGGCGGTTCTTTGGGACTGTCTCCCACTGATGACCACTCTCAGCTCATCCTCCTCTTTGATCAGGACCCTCCCCGTCTCTGTTCTTTCACTGCCAGCCTTTGGGTGTTCTCTTAAGCATCTCTCTGTGGTTCTTTGAATCCGCCACCTGCCTGTGCTGTGCTGTGCCTGGCCCTGACTGCTTCAGCCACCAACCAGTCAGCAAGTGTGCTAGACATGACCGTGGATTACCCCGAGTGACTGCTTTACAATCACATGACTAACCCACCAGTGAATACTAAACAACAAGTGAGCCATCGATGTTTGTAAAGGAGTCTCACCAGCAAATGCTTCAGTGTGAATTGTAATGTCTGCAACAGCACAGTCTTCTTGGTTATTAATTGTCCTAATGGAACTATATCACAGAAACAGTTGCACAGCTGGGTAGAATGTGTCTTTATTATTAATGTTGTTTAACTATATTAATATAGTAACTTTCAGTTTATTTTGAAGGAATGAAAACCTGCTTCTTCTTACATTAAATATCTGCATAGAAGCAAATCAGACTAAATCCCACATGTAATAGCACGGGTGTCTGTCAGAACACCAGACCTAATTTCACTGTCAGTTACTGCTAAGCAAAGCCTCCTGTGGCTGCCTCTGACTTGCAAAGATCCTAGATACATGACTAGCGAATGTTTGATGAGGGCCTGTGTACCTTTGATTACTAGGCCCCACTAATGAACAGCATGTCACTTTCACCCTATTAGCAGAGTATACAGTCCTGGCTACCCTGGGTAATCAGAGAGATGCATGTGCAAATGCCGGTCAAAGAGCACAACTGATATTTCATGCAGCTTCCCGTGGAAAATTCTAATCATTGACTTAAAATTTCACATATTATTGCTCTGGGGTGATGTCAGTTTCTCTGCGTAAGTGGTTGGAAAACATTCTAACATGTTATGTTATGGTAGCATAGCTGTACTGATTGACGCTCTCCCAGTATTTAACACATATTACAACAAACTTGCTGGACAAATCCATCGTGACGTCACCCACTGGTTTTTTGAAAAGCTGAAGTCTGGACATCGTCATTTTGCTAGTGCTTCACTACGCCTGCTGTGGCTAATCCACAAATGGGAAAAGAGATGAAGCATGTGTGGAGATGAGAGGGGCTGAATGGCTGTAGAAAACAGAACTGTTTTTTGTACCAGGCTGTAAACATGTTTATTTCTGCTGTAAAGTTGAGCATTTTAACACAGGAGTCTATGAAGATTGACTCCATTTTTAGAGGCAGCCTCAAGTGGCCATTGGAGGAACTGTAGGTTTTAACACTTCCACATTAGTTTCATTTCTCAGCTTCAGAGGTTGCCACTTGATTAACCTCCACCCCCATTTTAATTAAAGCCATAAAAATATGAATAATATAAAACCAGATTTCCATCTATCTTTATCTGGTGTTTAGTATCTAACCAACTGCTGAATTACACTAATATGCTCTAAATAAAATGTAAACCTACCATGTGCAGTAAAGGTGGTTATTGGAGTCACTTTCTATGTGGGTAAGCATCTGAAGAAACCATTAGATGAGTCCAGATGCACAATGAGAGACTGCAGCACAAATATTCACAGCTGATTGGTTCTGAGGAGAGGAGGTGTAATCACCATCCAAGACTGGGTTCTGAAACACACAAGAAGACACGTTTCTAACCACCACAGACACTATACTGTCACTCAAGGTAGTCTATGTATGTGGAAAATAGTTCAAAACATTTTCCAATGTTTATCATCAAAGGCGTGATTGCAATGATGAATTTGTGTGACTACTATTGTCATTAAGAGGATGCCGTGCTGACAAAAAGTAGGTCAGGATTTATTATATTTATTCTGTTATAATATGCAACATACATACATTTATGTAAATAAAATATGAAATTGACAGGAACAAACAGGCTCGTGGACAGTGTAGGCTTCTGTTAATGCCCCATTTTAATTAAAGCCTCATTTAGCAGGTCTTATATACTGTAGCTCCATATCTTTGTAAAGGAGAAACAGGAATCAAATCAAATTGAGTTCAAGATCCCTAATCAGTAATTAGGAAGCTTGTTGTGTACCAGTATAATTATTTTGCATGTTAGATGTCTTGGTTAAAACAAATTCCATAAGTACTGTATTATCACCATGACTTTTAATTGCATTGTAATTAAACAGAAATCAAATGAAACTGAGTTCATACAAGGTAACTAGTTAATAATTAGGAAGTGTGCATGGTGTGTACAAAACCAAATCCATTGCAGTGTTTTTGCACATCATCTTTGATTCAACAGACAGACAGACAGAGTGACAGCTCTGTCTGAATATTATAAATCTGCTATTTGTTACGAATGAGGATTGATTAATACAGCTGCCAAAGCATCAGTCCTGTAATGGAGGAGAGTTATCCATCAGTGTTGTTTTTTTCCTGTTTGATAGACTCAGAGATTATCTGTATTCTAGAACCACCCTGCTACAGGCATGTCATAGGCAATCACTGAAATGATGAGCACTCTGATATTATTTCTGACAACATATACAGGCAGTGACTCACACCCGGACTATTTTGCTGTAAGAGAGCAGGATGTGTATACAAACATGTCTGAAAGTTCAAAGCCCCCCTGCAGGCCCTAAGGCATACACAGTTTTTTATGAAACCCTTAGATATATATACATGTTGGCCATTAGTTACAAATAGCATATTAACATTTTTATACAAGAGTACAATGGGGATGAAATGATAAAATCTGTTCAGGTGGTGATGTGAGAGAAAAGGCCTGCAGTCATTCAAATCCAAATTATTTACTGTCTTCAGATCATAAACAAATTTAAATGATACATTATCAAGCATTTGGTTTATGACCAATTATGTGCAGTGCCAATTAGCAAGCGTTAGCATTCTAACATGCTATACCATGTGACAATGGGCATGTTAGCATGTTAGCATCAGTATTATGTTCAAAACACTGCATTTTTGTCAATTGAGTAAAATTATGACAGTAAAGCTTTTACACAACAGTGTGCAGTTTGTGTGTGTGTGTCACATATTTTTCAGACAGTGGAGTTATATATAGTGTTCTCCCAAATCAGCACAATGTTGATAATGAGAAATCTGGCCAAAAATAACATGATGTTTATATGTTTGTTTATGACAACACCATCCTACACTGCTCCTGCCTTCCAAAATCCTCATCCCTGAGTAGGCAGAGACAATTTTAGCTCCATTATGCTGTGGAAAGCTGAACAGGCTAAATGAACAAGCCCAGAACAAGCGAAGCTGTATAAATGGCTTTACTTGCAAGTCTATTTTTAAAACTGCAGAGCACTGTCAACCAAATTGGCTGTTTAAACAGCTTGTTGTCTTCTCACATTGTATCTCACCAGTGTTTCTGTTGGTTGCAAATGCACAAGAGGATGTAAGCACACCTTTGTCATCATCTCACATCCTGTGTTTTCTCACACCCTCACCATCATGACCACAATAACCAGTAAAAGACATATGAATGGTGGCTCTTCTGGGTGACAGACAGTGTCATGATATTAAAGGCATGAGCTTTGTTGGCATCAGGGTTTGATGTGTTTTGTTCTCTATTGCCTCTGTCTGCACCTTTGTATCTTTGCTGCCTTTTTTGTTTTGTTTTGCTTTTTCTAAGACATGGCTTTTCATTACAAACATACATTCCTCTAAGGAACTGCTACTGATACAGGTTAGTCATCACACTGACAGCAGTATCATGTCTTCTTCTTCTTGCTTTGTTCTTTGCAATAATCTGTCATTCTAATGATATTTTTTAAAAATCAGGGCAAATAAATGAATATCATAATGAGTTGTAATGTTTCTCCCTTTCTGCACAATTCGGCATATTACAACTCTAACAGAGAATATCAAATATTTAACAGTTGTTAGGATGAAACTAGTGCTCACACATGAATGCAGTGTAATCAAAAGGGTGTTTATGAATTGCAATTCCACCAATAAATCAAAAGATATTTGCTTGAACAAATTTCAATGTAACTGCAGATTCTTTGCAGTTGTCAAAAGACTCAAATTTGTTGCTGGATGTATATAATCTGCAATCACACAGGAAACACTTTTCACTTAAATGGCCTTTTTTATTTTCCTATGAAACAGATGTTCTGTTTACTTTGAATATGAGGCAGGAAATCAGTTTTCCACAGGAGATCTGCATGAGCTTCATATGACATATTATATTTTAGACTCCAAAAATAACATTTTCCTGTGACGCCCTGCACAGTCCAGCTGGACATTGTATAATCAAGAGATCCATAACGTTTCGATGAAATTTTTACCATCAGACAAGTCAATGATTAAAACAAATGCAGCGCTTCTGCAATATCTTCATCTTTCCTTGGCATTTAGACTAAGTCACAGGGGGCATGTTATAGAAACTGACAGCCTTCTGAAGAAATAAATGGTCTTCCAGTGCTCTGTGTCTGGAACAAGAGGCGGGAGTGTCTGTATGGAGATAAATTTAGGAAAGAAAATGTCAACTTCTGTTGCGCATTAGGTATGAAATGCACTGGAGATGTGAAGGTGAGGCAGCATCTCTTGGTTAAGCATGCACATACACACAAAGAAACAACCTGTTACAAGGTTTATTGCAGTGCTTGAAGAAGGAATCACATTCAGGTTATTTTCAGACTTTATTTCTTTCTGTACTGATTCTTTAAATGAATGTGAAGTGTTATTTTAATTGTTTTAGAGACTTGGGGAGGGCCCAGATGCAGACACACAGGTGGACAAGCAGGTGCAGTGAGAAATTAAAATTTTAATTTAAATTACACTGTCAAATACTGTACTGGAGATATAATCGATGCTCAAGTTGCACAGAAATTGTGACAAATTTGTAATAAAATTCTCAGGGTGACTGTACAGTCTGGATAAAGTAAAGATATATCGACACTGTAGGTTAACAACTAATAAAATTAAGTAAATGTAATTGATGAGAAATCCCAATTAGCTAATCCATCAATCAGTCAAGCTCAAGAGAACACGTGCCAGGACAAAGGGACAGTTACATTTAACGTATTAGAAAAATATCCACACTAGCCACAAATCAGCTAAGACAAGTATCATGTTGTGACAGGAGCTATTTACATACCAACAGTCTGCTTGCACATAATTCAGCACACTGATTAGTTTAATGGAATATTAGCATAAAGACAGTGGCAACGTTCCTGAATGAAATTACTGGCATGACACAGTGGCTAAATGCATTTTCCTCTGTGATTAAACTGTGAGGCCTCACTGGACTCATTAAGCTATTAAAAGCCAACATTATGATTAACAATTTTTTTTAGTGTTTTACATAAAGGATTATTTATTTGAGGCTGGGAGAAGGATGATGGAATACAACTGTTTGGTGGCTGTATGCTCACACAGCTCCCAAATATGGAAACATGTTTATATTTCTGCATGTCCCCCGGGTTTTCATATCATGTACAGGCAGGGTTATATAAAAGTGAGATTGTTGGTGCTTCTTTATGTATCCGTTTGCCCATCTGTGAATCCACTGGACAGGGCATCCATCATATGACATCCTTCCACTGTAATGCACCCAAAGGCATTTCAGGTCTGCAGGGACAGATAGTGGGGAATTCAAATAAGCTTACAAATTCTTAATGATTCGTTGTGCATCCAGATTCTTCCTTCTCTTTCTTTTCCAGTACTTTTCAAAAATAAATGTAATAGACATGCTTCCCACTAATTTTTCCCCTTCGACCACCCTCTTCATCAGCATCCTCTGATTTGCATGCCAAATGAAAAGCAAGAACAAGTGATATGCTATTAATGATTTCCAGCTAATTATAAAGGAGGTACACATTATGAAAGGTTTTGTGATAAACCATGCACACACACACACACTACAAAACTTTATTAAATGGATCAGTTTCATTTGCCTCTGAGGCATTTTGCATTATTGCTGGCATGATAATACCAAGCCTGATATTAAACTGCTTTGGAAATAAAAGTATGCAACTACAATTTTATGTATTTTCACAAATTTTCATTACATTGTACGAAAGGAAAACAAATCAAGGAACAAACTAAACCCAAAGGTCAATCAAGGAAGAGGAAAATTAAATAGCAGTGACACGTAGTTTACAGCAAGCACTTAAGAATCTTTTAGAAGCCTCTCCTTTAGCATGGGGCATTTTTTTAACAGGAGAAACTTAGTTATACACAACAAATGCACTGACGCATTCCCAGCGCACTTGCAGTGGCCTAGAAACCCACAAAAAAGAACTAAAAGGATATAATGTACAGTATGTCCATTTAACTTGAGTATACAGCAGATATGTTCTACACTGTTTGCCCATGGGACGATGTCCTGTAAGACATTTGACTTAGAATTCACTGTGCTGACAAAGCAGTATTAACAGAGATATGCTCCATGTTAGGTTTTGTTATCATAACTTTTAGCCTGCTTTCACTATGCATATGGAGGAACTTCTGCTACTGCTATGTTTCCCTAATGATACTATAGTGATCCACCATCAAAGAGAACAATCATCACTGGTGTACACTTCATTACTTCTGTATCTTATATTCTCTTTGCCTTCTGCTCACCCTCACTTGCCCACTCTCTGTTGCCTTCACCCTCTTCCTCTCCTCCTGTTCTTCTCATGAGGGGCATCCCTTAATGCAGCTGCATTAGGACCACTCTAATCTGCGTGGCAGGGTGGACTGGGATCTTCAATGTTTTTTTCTCGTTTTCTAGCTGAGAGGACCGTGTAATGTGCTAATGGACTCTGTGGCTGCTGCCTGACCTCCATAGTAGAGAGTGTGGAGTCAGGGCTCACACCCCCCCTCCAGCACACACACACACACACACACACACACAACACTCTCTAAGTCAGATGAATGTAACCGCACTGAAATCTTTTTATACTGTAGTTGCAGAGAGACTGGTCATCCACTTCGAAGGTCATTAGAGCTTCGCAGCAGAGCTTTGCTGTGTCTCTGTGTGCTGTACCAGTAATAGGTTTGGATAGACAGGCACTCTGACATAAAACTAGGCCAGTACATTTTCAGCAGGCACACAGTCTGCAGTATATTTTTGTTCTGGACTGATATTTTAGAGAGGCAAAGATATCAAACTTGGGCTGAAAAGTTTCCTGCTCTAAGTGGGACTGTGTTTAGATGCGAACACTTTATAGACTCAGGTTTAATATAATTCTCAGGATACTCACTCATTCTCCCTGAACTTAGAGTACCTGCTCCTTGTAGGCATTAGTAAGGCATGGCAATGATGGCAACTTAACACATTGACTCATACTTTGTCAGATACTTGGCTCATAACATTGAGAGCTCTTTATTTTTATTATTGTACCTTATTTGCAAAAAGGAAGAACATTTTCATAACTTAATCATACAATAAGTCATCACTACACTGTTAACTTTATTGCCTGTGTGTGTGTTATTTGATTTGATTTCATCTTCACTTGAGTTACTAAGTATAGAAAGAATCAATGCACTTAAGCTAATAACACAGTTATAATCTACTGCATCTTAATGGAAAAAGTACACATTGGAAAAAGCAAATGACTCTTTGGATTCAGTAACTCCTTTGGCAGCAGTAAGCTCAAGCAAGTGTTTCCAGTAGCTGTAGATCACAGCTGCACAACATTGCAGAGGACCATTCTTCCTCACAGAGCTGTTTTAGCTCAGCCATTTTCTCAGGCTGTCTGGTGTAAATGGCTCTCTGAGGTAATTCCATACCATCTCTGTTTGGATACCGTCTGTGTCTTACTGAGCCACTCCAAAAGATGGAGATGTCATTGTTGTGCTGTTCTCAACTTCTACTGAGCTTCAGCTGGTGGATGCCCATCCTGAAGTGATCCTGTAAGATGTCTTGATAAACACATTTTTCAAATTCACATTCCTCTCGATGTTGGCAAATCTGTTCAGGCCTAGAGGCAGCAAAGCAGCCCCATATCGTATGGCTGCCACCATTGTACTTCACCTTTGAGATGCAGTTTTTAATGTTGGTATGCAGTGGCCTTTTTAAACCATATTGTATGCAGTGTTGCATGTTCTTGCCAGTAGTGTTATGGGGTGATGTTGTTTGGGGAGCAGCGGCTTCCTCTCTGGTGTCCTATAACTTTGGTCTTCTTTTTATCCCACTGGTCATCATTCTGCATTGTGATTTGCAGTCATCTTAGCTGGGCGCCCATTCCTAGAGAGAGTAGTCACAGCACTAAATCATCTCCATTTACAGTATATGCAGTTGGTCAAACTGTGGACTGATATATCTAAACTCTGACATAACCATTTCCAGCTTAATGCACATGAATAATTCTCGATAGAAAGTCTTCAGAGGATATGTTCTTGAGGCATGGCCCAGATCAGCAGGTGTTTTTGGTGACTGAAAATGTTTTACCAAGTCAGCGTAGCTTTAATCCACACCTCTTGTGTTGGTTTCATTGACTGGATGCCATGTTTGCTAACTCCTTACTTCATTTAGTTTTGCTGATGTCATTAGCCTAGGGGTCCACATAGATTTTCTGAACTTGTTATGGTTTGTGGACTTGCTTCCTGTTTTGTGCTTTTATTTTGGTTAGTTTCCTGTCTTGTGTCGCCTCACCTGCTCCAGCTTTACCCCGGTTCACAATGACCATTAACTGTTTCCACCTGCTGCTCGTTATCCTCTGGTCACCTGCCTTTATGCACTGCTTCCTTTCCCTCAATCTCCTGCTGGTTCATTTTGTCTCCATGCCTCATTGCCTCTGTCAACTCCGTTTTCTCAGGTCACCACTCCCGCATCTCTGCCCCATAAGTTCAGTACCCATCTCTCATTTGTTCCTGACTTCGTTTGTTTTGTCTCATTGTTGTCTGAGTTTTTCCAATCAGCAGTACTTTCACTGGTTTGGTTTTCATTTTTATACCTAGCTCCCTGACCTAGTTTTGTACTTTATTTTACTACATCAGGTTGAGCCTTGTATTTTGTTCCTGTTTCTTGTTTTGTGTAACATCTTATCAACCTCTGGCTTGGCTTGTGTCTGTATATTTGGGTCTTTCCCTTGCTCGAAACAGAACTATACTCGGAATGTTCAAATGATGTAATCAACATGGACAAAAAACACAATGATCTGTGTTAAAGGAGGATGGGTTTGATTGTTAATGCAACATTTGACCATACTTTAAGTCAAAGTTAAACATAAATGCAGATTCCAAGGGGTTTGCATATTTTTTGGCCCCTGTATAACAATTGTCTACAGCCTTTTTTTTTTTTTTTTTTTTCTAGGAGCTCAGTGATTTTGAATGGTATCCTAAAGTTTAACAGGAGCTCAGTGACAAATGCTCCTCAACATGAAGAGGACATTTAAAAAAACTGAAACAAGCTATTAGTGTTTGTACATTGCTTCTGCACTAGATTATTAAAACTAAAAAAAAATACAAGTTGTACAAAAGTAAATTAGGAGCATTGTTTCCTGAAACTCAGGCAAATCATTATGATTAATTAAAATATTTAGTAAATTGGTCAAGATTGTAATGATGCCCATTATTATGTAGGTAGTATAATTGAGAAAAAATGTATTGCTGCATAAATTTGTTTTATTAATTGTAAAATTGTTATATTCTTTGATAAATGTCACATCATTGGTCCTTCTCGATCATGTAAATCTGAATGTTGGAGGTTTTTAGTATGACTTCAGACCGTTTCCTTTGTGGAGGATGTTGGGCGTTCCTGGCTTTCACATACCGTACTTTAATATCAGTGGTACAATTCTGCATTAGTGTTGTACTTGTCAGATACTTTGTGGTCTATCAAGGAGTTTCATGGTTTTGTTAGTCTCCTTAGGGATTGCATCATACCGTAAGCAGTTTCCACTAACAGCTTTTCATCCGTGTGCTAAGACACTGTTATGTGCGATATCTCCTCTGTGCAGCAGCTGAGCCCGCTTCGTGCAGCCAGTCTAACTCATTATTCTTTTGAAGGGTATCAAAAATGAATTTGTGTCCTAGGCGGCCAACTATTATTAACACATTGATTGATGCCTTTGCTATGTTTAGGCATTGGAGAGTAACTGGGGATGTCATGCAAACAGACTAATAGGATATGCTTAGGAAAACCTATATGGTCTACACACACACAGCTGTGTCTTTTACAAGGAGCTATAAGTTTTAGGACCATAATCATCTCTTAGTTCAGCTCCATCAAATTTACAGCCACTGTGAGTCAAGAGCTATCATTGTCTGGTCCGCCACTTAACATGATTATACACCCTCTGCTCACTGACGGCGATGTCTGAAAAGATACCGAAAGGTCACCTAAGATGGAGATACGAAAGTAAACAAGGACCATCAGCTGCATCCTGCTGCCTCTCAGCATGTTGATTAAGAAGTAACAATACATACATGTCAAATGGCATGTTCACAAACACACAAAGGTGCATCTCACATGCAAACACCCACTGACAGATCAATTAGATGCAAACTCATGTGGCCTGAAAGCCTGGGAACGTGTTAACATTTTTATACACAAAAAACCCACAAAACATATGGAGTACAGTTTGTATTTTAGTACAACTTGATTTTCAAGTGATAGCAGAGGATGAGAACGGACAGGTGAACAAAAAGAACCAACGTAAACAATGCAATCCACAGCACAGAGACTGTCAGCGTGGAAGACAAAGCACGTATTTAAGTATTGCTAACCGCATAATTAGCGTGATAAGGTCAAGCCAAAACGCACAGAGACTGTCAGCGCAGCATCTTACACACGTGGGTCAAACAAACGGTTTAACTTACATAGGGTAAGTATTGTCCATTACATGTCACAACGCTCCGACGGGGCGTCCGCCAGAGGTATAAATAAGGAAGCCAACAAATCACCGGAATACGCCTCAGGTGTGCGCACCGACCCACGAGTCACTAATTACCCGATGCGACACAGCTGAGGCGTTGATCCCGCAAAAAGGGAGCAGGAGAGGAAATAAAGAAAGAGAGGCAGGTCGCGCCGAGCGGACCTGACAAGTACAGCTGCCCAATAGTGGCGAAGAGTACAAATAATTAATAAAAATAAAATACTCAAGTAAAGCACAAGCAATTGAGAATATAAACACAGTCCTCTGTGCTGCTACAGAGGTTAATGTTGATAAGGTCAGTTATCTCAAATAGCTCCTTTTATAACCCTGCTGAGCAGTTGGTGTCATGATTTTTGTTTACTAAAAGCAATTTAAGAAGTCTGAATTCAGACCAAGGAATATTTTGGTCTGTGTGAGCTCGGCTTCTTATTAAGTGGTTTGACACTTCTCACCAAGTGTGAGACTAAATCAAATTTACACAAATCCAGACCTTCCACCCAAAGCAGCTCTGTCACAGAAATCCCATTTAAGCCTCTAATATAAATTAATTACAAGTTGCCAGTGTCAGTGTAACTGAAAGAGATGGTTGCTATAAGCATGTTGCATCTTGAAGCAGGGTTCATTATCAGTTGTACAGCTCATTTCGCTCCTACATAGGCTACAGTATAACTGAAAAGGGACTAGAACAGTATAATTCTACATGAAAACCTTTAGGGGAAATTTAATCATTGTCTAAAGAGAAGCATATAAGGCAGGTTGACAGGAAGTGGATTCAACAATAACAAAAAATTACTCCTGGATTTCTCAACATCATATTGTTAGATCAGAGAAGTCATATTCCTGAGTTTGTAAGTAAGCTGTTAGCCAGGCTACAAGACCTCAAATTGTATGGAGACATTTGTTCATAAACACTGATCACACAGCAGTGAAAAGTCCTTTACATGTTAATAATCATAATGCATTTAAAAGGAATCAAAGGCTTTCCACAAATACTAGTGCAATATTTTGATGTCCTGTTACAGAACACACCAACAGAACTGCAAACATCTCCTTTCTGGCAGAGATACTAATAGTAAACAAGTAGGACATCTTATCAATGTGTAGCTCTTTGCCAGCATTAGAACAGGGGAAAATATTCACAGAAAGTGCTACTGTGGCCTGACCCATGTTGACATTTTTGTCATAAAAATAAGGATAATCACCTTTATTAGCCAAGTATGTTGCACACAAGGAATTTGTTTCCGGTACAAAAACAATGGCAGCCATCTGTAGCACCACTTCAACCGATAGCTCTAACCATCGGCGGGATTCAGTGTCTTGCCCAAGGACACTTTGACATGTGGACTGCCGGCACCGAGATTCAAACCTTCAGATTGGGAGATGACTGCTCTACCCACCGCACCACCTCCCCAAAGAAATATGCGGGCATTGATCCCGCTACCTCTGGCATGCTAAGCCAGCGCTCTACCATTTGAGCTAATCCCCCCATGCTGAAATACTTTAAGAGCAAATGGTCCACCTTGACAGCTTTCTCTAATGTCCATTGTAACCTCATGTGTCAGTGTTGGATCTCTTCCTGACTCTGTGTAGCCATGGAACAGCCTATCAAATGGCTTAAATGTACTGGTGCATGCATAGCACAGTTTTTATACTGTAGCTCTTTGACTACTGTGCAAAATATCCACACTACTTTAGCTTGTCCTTAAAGCCACTCTGGTGACCACATGTGGTGCAGAGAATGAAATGGGATGCTGGCAGCCAGGGGCAGTGTGACATTTTGAATCAAGATAAAGCAACACTGAGCAAATAAGAAAGTATTCTTTCCTTTTGATTTGGACTTTTCATTTTCACAGGCGAGTACAAATTGAGCCATTGGGTTTCTTTGCTTTTATCTGGCAGATGTTATAAGTGGCATCCAGCAGCCACGGCTTTGCTTTTCAAGTTGTTTCACTGACCTTGTGATAAACACAGTAAGAGAAGAAAAATAGGACAAATAAGCTCACAATTTAAACACTGATTTAAAGGGGAAATGACTTATTACATTGTGCCACTAATATAATTACACAGTATAAAAAAATTACTTCAATATTGAAAAATGCAGTGACAATGTGATTGCAATAAAAACAATTTTAAAAAGCCTGAATGCATTTGTCTGTATTGTAAATGTCTTGCAGTAAATAGTTTGCAAATATGCATGAATTTCAAATGTATGACTTATGCTACAGCTGTAGAAAAATGTGTTTTTAAATCATTGTGACAAGTAAAGAAAGGATCCTGCACGATGCTGACATCAGATAAAAAAAAGTCAGAGGTGTGTAAAATGCATGACTTGACTTCATATCGAAATGAAATCAAAGTGGAAATGAGCCAAAAACCAGCTGAAATCAACTAGAGGTGTATATTCTTGTCCTCCCTAGCTACATACATGAGAGGGTCAGAATATTAAGAACACCTCTGAATATAATGTAGTCAAGTACAACACCACCTTTAACTGACTTTAAGTTATAAATATAAAGTTGAATATATACATTTACCAGTTTCATAGAAAAGTTTAACTTTGTGAGCTTCATAAACAGGTGCATACAATTGTACAGATGTACGTTACAAAGTGGCTGGTGAGTGTATGTGTCAATTAAAAATGACCTTCAGCCATTTTTTTTACTTTGCAATGTGCCATCTCATGGGAACCATGAGTAAAAGTCACTTTTCACTCCTTGAAGCATAATGTCAAGCAGTCCCCGAGATGTTCCCTGCTCACAAACCTTCCTGCAAACCTTCCGAGGCAAAGTGCAGCCAGTGGAGTAGGAAGAAGGAGGCTGATCTCTTTCTGTTTCTGTATTTTGTCATCTCTGCAAACATTTTGCTTGTGAGCTAGCTGAGCTTCATTAGAGTTATGTCCCTGGCTTGTATTTCAGAGCCTCTCTACAGTGTCAATAGATGTGATGAAGGACATAATTTTCTGTTTTTGATCAGAACCCTCAGCATTTCTCTGTGATTAAAAGTCCATTGCAAATTCATAGCAAGTTTAGTATTTATGATTTTTGTGTTTGACTTTTTGATAGACAATAAGAGACACTTTACTGAAAAAATATAAATAAAACATATTTTGAATAAATATGTTTTGTATCACATCAAACCTTGAGGCTGTTACTGTATATGATTGTCACCTGAACACCGTGCCTCTACTGCAGGAAGTAACCGGGTCCTTTGTCAGCATGGTTACAATAATAAACATGCAGTTAAGGTTATGGTTAAAGGAAACAATGACTATCAATCTTACCTGCAATGGGAAACAAGCAGTCCTGTGCTGTTTACACCTCTCCATCCACTCCAGTTTCCCTCCACCATACATGAACTTCGTAGCTCTACATAATATGTCACCTGCCTTCCTCCTTTGCCCCTGTCAAAACTACAAAGGCTTAGAGGTTGCCTAATAATAAAAACTAACTATGGGTCATAATAACCTGTTTGCACAGATGACATAGGGTTGTTTTTTCAGGGGAGGACAGTTTGAAGAGATTCCAAGGATGTGTGGGAAAAAAATGATATTCAAGACGAGCTATAACCAAAGCTATAAAACATGACATTTTGGGTAAATTTCCCTCAGTTACTGTTAAACAATATGTAAAAGCCTTTAATCATTAAGAGCATTAAGAGTTTAAACTTAAATCTCCGTTCTCCTCCAGATGCAACATTTTAAAACATTAAAATGTGTTTTATTTAGTTTAATTTGATGTCTACCCATCTTAAATTAGGCCACCTCTGAAACTGAGTCTTCCCTCTTGTTTCAGAGCACGCATTGGCAGCCATCTCAATGCCACAGGGAACAGCTGGAGGTGTGATCTGGCCCTTGTAAAGGAATAAATGTAGTTATCAGCTGACATTTGAATTCTCTGTGGATCAGAACAAAAATACTTTTAGAGTAAAACTTGCAACCAGAGCTTTTATTAGCAGTTTTTTAACCAAGCAGTTTGACAAGTTCAAAAGCCAGTTACTCAAATGCATTGTCTTCTTGTTTTTTGTATGCAGAATATTCTGTATTATATTTTTCATTGTACAGTTGACATTTCTATACATAATAGAAGTTTTTTTTTTTTCAATTGCAGTCATCATTACACGTCTGTAAAGGCAAAGTGAATATTCCCTACAGGACCTATATTTTGGGGGATGCTTACTTTGCTAGACACATGGCACTAAAAGAGAAAAGTCCCACATTTGTCTTTCAGTTTTCTCACAGTGAATTTCAAGGTTTTCTTGAGGACATGAACAAGGATATTGAGAAAAAGAAATCAATACCATGTATTTGGAGGTCATCTGTTTTGGTCTTATGATACATGAATGATCCTTTTAGTCATCATATTGTGATACTGATGATATATGAAATTGAAATAGCATCTCTAGAATTTTCTTATTTGCACCACAGTGTATTTTGCAGTGGTTTGGTTTCTTGGTCTTGTCATGAACACCTCCGGTACATTAATTTAATGCTGTCTGGTCAGTCAGTGATAAAAGGTGTGTTGAAAAAACAAAGGCCATTTTATAGGTGTATATATGGTCCATCCTAATAGGGATACAAAGCATTTCAATGAGCTGCCATAGACAGCTCAGACCTCTTTGGAAACATGAAAAGAAACGCTGCTTTCAAAGGACTAATCCTGCAACACCACCTCATTGGGGTGTTTTCTTTATGCTTCAAAATACAAAGCTGATTTCCAAAATTGAATTCAGGCAAATGAAAGCCTTCGGGTGGACATTTTGTTCAGCTCTATTGCTGATTCATTTTCGGTGCATTTGGAAGAAACTCACTAAAAAACTTTTCTAGTCAGTGTTGACTTGATGATTCAGAGCAGGTTTCTCCCTTTTGAAAAGATATGACAAGTGACATGTTATTTTTCACTCTTTTCTTTCTTTGAAGCATTCTTACTTCCAGCCCGCCATCCTGAGATTTTTGCTCACGTTATTTTTGTGTCATATCTCCCTCCTTTCAACCACCAATTCATTTTGTGATGGCTTGTGTTATTTTTTATATATTTTCTCCTGACAAACTGTAGCTCACATCCTTTTGTCTCATTACTCACTCACACTATTTCTCTTTGTTTTAAGCTCTGTTTCTTCAAGCAGGCCTGATCATTCTCAAATATCCTGTGAGCTAGGTCTCTGTTACTGCCTTTCCAAAAATTAGGGTCGCGATCCAAAATAACTGATAGACCCATTTTTAATCGGGTCGCTGGTTGGCAGAGTCAATGCTTTGATACATGAATTAACTTTCCTTATCAAAATAGAAGAAAAGGGCTCTTTTTTTCTACCCAGGTCTGTTCAACTCAGATGCTGTGTGTGAGGCTCTCTCTCTCTTTTCTCTTTCCTTTCTCAACCTCGTCTCAGAAGGCAAAAATTGGCCATCGAAGTTTGTGAATTCGCTCAGATATTGTACAGCCTACAGAGCTATGAGCTGCGGCTACACTGCTGATGCAGGCCTTGACAGTGGTGAGAGCTGTTGCTTTCACACCTGCAAAGTAAAGGAGTGACAGAACAAGGAAACGAGTTTGTCGGCTAATGCTAAGTGTGCAAAAGTAGGTAATGGAACTATAAACCACGGACTAGAAGCAGCTGCCATGAGTTATGATGAGCAAAGTAAGAAGAGACAGGAGCATCAGACAGATAAGTGCACAGGAAGAATCTGTGTCACTGGCAGTTTAAGTGTGATTATTGTAGAGCTGTTCAATCCATCGTTGTCTAATCCCTCCTAGCCAAGTGGCTACTGAGTACAGTCAGTGCAGAAATGATTAAATAAATCTAAAAGTTTAAGTTAAAGCTAAATGTCTGCAAAGAAAGTACAAACATTGACTTTGTTTGACTGTAAATGGGTCATATACACATGGACCATATACACATACTGTATCCCTTTTATAAAAAATGAGAACAGTCTGCTAATTTCTCTCTCATTATATTGTAGAATGCTCATCAGTTCTTTTTGCTGTAATAACTGATCAGCAGCCTAGTGACAATGATGTCTTGTCAACCACTCAGTACCATGTAAAAAAGTAACATGTACTCTTTCATTTTCAGTACTGAAAAGATGGAAAAGGAACCAACACTTATTCTATCACAGGTGCACTATTGAATGTTATGTGTGATTTAAGTAAATTAGAGCTCTGTTCAATGCAAATGATCAGGTCAGACTACTCAGTTAAAGTTATTGTTGTTATTGTTGTTATTGTTGAGTATAAACTGAATACAATCCCAGTGATGTTTCTTTCATACAACCTCATTATAAGGTGGTGAGAAAGTTACTCTCAGCAATTTATGGGATGGACTTTTATAATGAAATACATAAAGTATATTTCCTATAGGCTACATTTTAAATTCATGGTTTGTTGTATTCATTATCAGTAGTTTACAATTGCAGACATTGCAGCAATTCATGATGTATTTTTGTAAGTTTCAGGCCTGGAGAGAAACTACATTTTTCTCATGTTGAAAAAGTCTGGGAACCCAGGATGTGGAGAAATCCAAAGCTTGACAGAAGTGCTGTGCCTAATTACAGTTGCTAAGGCAAGATTGGACAGTCACATTTCATGGCAGGGTTTAGCAAAAAAATCAGTTAGAGTCAGACTGTCCAATCAAATTTCTTGTAAACCTTGATGAGGTACAGGCTGTAGCATATGTTCAGTGCCTGCTAGCTTGAGTCTTGCTTGTTCGGAGACCCTTGCACAACACCCCATATTAACAGGAGTGACAGACCAATACAACCCTGTACAATACAACAATGGCAGCTTGATCGACCCAGAGAGGGATGTTAATGAGCCGCTAGCAGTCCTGATGAGTGTCAAGTGGCAGAGTCAGCCCTGCTGTCAGCCCCCTCTCAACCTCTACTTCTTAATGCATTTAAAGGCTTTAATTAACCCCAGGATGCTCACTCCCATGACTCTCTAATGATGGTCTCACAGGCAACACAGCTCACTCTTTGGTTTAGTTTCTCTATTCCATGTGAAGTCTTTCCATTTGCCATCTCTCTGACTGTTTATCTTGAATCCTTTTCAGACATGGGATATGTACTGTAACATTGCTAACTTCATCAGTCTGTTAAAGCAATAGCTTTCTGTCATTCAGACAAAGGTCACTTTTACGTTAATGCTCGTTTATGCAAATACAGTCATGTTGCCAAGAAAGAAAACTGATTCTGCAAAGTTCTTGTTTGCTTGTTTTAAATCTTGCTTTCAGCAATATCTGCTTTTTAATTCTATCACCTGTGGATAAAGAATAACATCACAATACACAGGTTGTAAAGCTATATATCTGTGTCTGTCAAACTCACAATATAGATTGTAGTCATATTAACACTGGAAGTACATTTAAAGGGGAACATGCGAAGAGAAAAAAACCCACAAAGACTGTACACATTCATAAAAGTTCATCAAAATAATGTATCCATATTTGGTTACACCCCTAGCATGAATGTACTGTAGATGTAAAGTAATAGGTAAGAGTGCGTGACATTGCATGTCTGTTTGTGTCCCCATATGGAACACGAAGCCATGTGTCAGCAGCATGTTAGCCAACCATTTGTACCTGCTTTATCCCTTCCAATATATCAGCATGGAATAAGCCACATTTGGAAGCCATAGTGAACTGGACATGTGGGCTCTACCGTCATGCCACTGTCTAACAAGCAGACAAGTGGCTGTAATGGCTACCTGCTGTGATTTGTCTAAACTGGCACTCAGGCATGCACCTACAGACTGCCTCCACACCCACAGCTCTTGCATCAGTAGGCACCAGATGGATGTTAGAAATGGGAATGAAAGGATAGGTATGGCCCATAGCTCCAATCATGCATGAAACCTCCAAATACCTGAAAAACAGGTTTTCTTTGCCAAGTCTGGAAGCAGAGCCAAGCCTCAAGATAACAAATGTGAAGTATGGGCACATGCTTTGCATATCTAATTAGATAAATATATAAAGTACATTTATCCTCCGGAAGGAGGATTTTAGAACATCCCCAGTGGTAATACTTAGGCTCTCTGATGCTCATAGCTCAAGGCAAATCTTATGAAGTAAATTGTCCAGGAAATATATAGCCCACCATGCTAGCTTTCATGCTTATATTGTGTTCTTCACAACAAGAACCTTATATGGCTGGGACTATCTGTTTCTGCACAAATATGAGTGGGTAAAATGGTAAACTGGAAGCATTTCTCATTCTGGCAGTGCCTGAATCTTGTGAATTCAGGGCAAATAGGAGAGTTAAAAGAAGATATTGGAGACAGCAGGACATGCAGCTTCCTGACAGATGAATTGAATCCCATTAACAAAGCTTGTGAGGAGAAGTATGAATGCAACAGAACAGAAGTTAGGTATGAGGCCCTAGAATGCATATACTGTATATTTGAACAACATGGAATGTTTTTATGTCCAAATGGTCCAGGACATTGTACTGTTAAGAGGCCCCAGGGTAAACCCACAATACACTGGAGGGATTACCTCATCTAGCCTGGCAATGCATCAGGGTCCCCCAAGAGGAGCTAGAAAAAGATGCTGGACAGAAGAACGTCTGGACCACTCAACTAAACCTGCTGCAACCGCGAGCCAACCCTGGATAAGCGCCTGTTAATGGATAGATGGAATCTTATCATGTTCTCTTTTCAAATTAAAGGCTACTGTGTTTTCCTGTCCACACTGTTTGTGTGTATAAACTTACATATTATTACCAGCATTGAACACGACCTAACAATCTGTTTGTTACCTACATTATTCCACTGATCCTGTAGAGGGTCACAGGGGGATTGAGCCAATCCCAGCCCACATAGGCAGAGTATACCCTGGACAGGTCATCAGTCAATCACAGGGCTGACACCTAGATACAGACAGCCATTCACACATCTACAGGCAATTTAGAGCCAGAGTACGTAATGAAAATCCACACAGGCACATGGAGAGCATTGTACATTAAAAGGCCACAAACCCAGGGCCTATTAAACTACAGGTGCATTCTTTCTTATACTGTACAGTACATATAATAGACATTAACCAGCCTGAATAAGAGCCCTGAGACTGGAGCTAATATATTTGCTCCGCTCACCTTTAGTCCTTTTCACTTGTAAAGCATGCCTCAGCTCTTGTCAAAATGAATTATCAAAATCTACAGTAATGTTGATAGTTACTAAATAAATAAACTGTATGTAGTGCAAATATACAGAAAAAGTACAGGCTATAGCATTAAAGCAAACATTGCCAGAAGCAGGATCGAGTGTAGGCTGACTTAAACATTATTACTATGTCAACAAGTCAAACTAAATCTAAAACACTGATTTATAAATATCTTCTGGTGATTAATGATGATGATATTTGCAAGTTTATTAAGTTTTATTGTTCCTAATTTGCCTAACTTTGTACATCTGAAGCAATTAAGAGTGACATTGCCGTGCTACACCACAGGAATCAATTTGATCATTACACAGTCAAAATGAAATTGTATCCAATTCGGGACATTAAACTGTGACTATTTTCATTTAGCTAAATGTAATCGAATGAGCAGGCATGGTGTGAACATAAATCACCACGAACACTCACACTCTATATACCAAATATGTTGAACCACAGTGTGGCCATAATGATGTTTCAGTTTCCTAGCAACGGAACATGTTCAACACTATTCTTCTGTCTTTGTTTTTTTTCCCTAATGGGAGCTGATGACTGCAGGACAAGCAGTGCACCAGCCTCTGATTAAAATCAGACACTACATGGCACTTCAGGTGGGGGGGGGGCTAAAACATATATGTTATGTGTTTCTGATTAAAAATACACCCTATATGAAGTTTGTCTCCATCACCACCACCGCTCCTCTGACAGCCCATTGCCACAATAGGGAATGACTTGCTGCACAAACCAGTAAAACAGCAGAGCAGAGCGTAAGATGGGCAATCTGACCTTTTAATCCTGCGTCCTCTACTGTGGGTTTTCTTTTTGCTGTCTTTAGTTTGTTGCCGTTTCAAGGAGGACATGTAAGAATAAAAGGCCTTAAATGAAAGGATTCTCACTGTGTTGTAAAACACAGCAGATGTTCACATGTATTTCTCTTATGAACTCACTCTTGTCCAATCACATGCTATATCTGACTTAAAGTGAGACTTTTTGGCAACATTTCACATAGTAGTGCAGTCATAGTACAGTTCACGGACTAGTTTTGGGTAATACATGTATTTGCTTGATTGCTTAGCATTAGATGAGAAGACTAATATCACTCTTATGTCTAGATGGTAAATAAATGTATTACCCCTCTCATACGCCCTTATTCATTTGTTACATATACTATCAAGAAAGAATGTAAAGTGCCACTGGCATTCACAACAAATTAAAACAGCCCAACAACTTCACTTGATTATATAAAAATTTCAAAAAAGTACTGAAACATTTACAGATGTGAATAACTTTGTGTGAGTCCTCTAAGTCACCACCATGTCCTCTCATGGCAATCCAACAAATTGCTCCATTTCCTGATTTCCATGGCAACCTCAATTTCCATCACAGTGTGATTTTGGATAGGAGACTCAGTTTCACTCTGTCTGCCATCTGTCTCTCCAATATGGAGATTTATTTTGAGCTTTTTTTTACCAAAGGAAAAAAAAACCTGCCCTTTAGGTGGAAGTAGAAGAGGAAAAGGTTGGCAGAGCACCAAACAGATTCCTTCCACTAGTTTATGTAAATTATTCATGCTCTTGATGCATTATGCATCCAGAACGAGACGCACGCAAATCACGAGGTACTGTTTCATGTATTGTCTCCATGTAGGTAGTAATTTGGCAAAGCCATAGTCATACTGGGTTCTGTCTTGCACCCATTCACATGCTATTCTGGGCACACAGCCTGACTGAGGCTTCATCTGAATACAGAGATAAACCTGTGATTTTACGCTTATATGGTTTGGCAAAATTATACAGTAGATGCGTCCCTTATGTAACACTGAAGGTCATTTAAAAACTTTGGCTGCAGTTTGTAGCTACAGTAGTACTGCACCATGTAAAGAAATCGGAGAAATATCTCAACCTGTCTTTTCAGTTTTGGTTTTTGTTCTGCCTTCCAGAGGACACATATAAAGCAAACAATTATCTTCACACATTCACAATTGATTTATTTAATAAATTGCTTCCCTTGTAGAGACTATACCTGGACCAGTGCCCTTCAGATAATCCTTGCCTCTGCTGGAGAGAAATGAAATAATGCACTTGTTGTTTCAGGTAATATAACAACTGAGGACAAGCTGGCCCACTCTACCATATGCCTTAAAGCAGTGACCTCACAGAGTTTTGTGCATCCAAATCCATCACATACAGCATTGCAGAGTGGGACTAAGTCAGTTCTTCATTGTCAGTGTTTGCACTCTTTGACTCACAGATGTTAATACACATTCAGAAAAAAAAACCAACTCTGTGACGACTCAAGGTCTGTCCACCTGTGAAAAGAACAAGAGGACAATCTTCCAGAAAATCATAAGCCTTTATGCACTTTGTAAGGCTGTAAGTCTGCAATCCTACAGACTTTGCTTGAGAAAATAAAACATATGACATTAAAACTGGGTATGACACACTAGATCTCAACAGAGGATGCCATTACTGCCGTTCTCCATCCAGCCCTCATCCACCTAGATTCAAAGAACTCTTACATGCGAATGCTGTTCCTAAACTTCAGTTCAGCATTCAACACAATCATTCCCCAGCAGCTTACACAAAAACCTGGACACCTGGGACTCAAAACCTATCTCTGCAACTGGGTGTTGGGTTTACTAACAGGGAGGCCACAAAATGTGCGGGTCGGCAGCAACATCTCTAAGACCATCACACTGAGCACAGGGGCTCCGCAGGGGTGTGTGCTCAGCCCATTGCTCTTCACACTGCTGACCCACGACTGTGTACCAACCTACAGCACCAACCACATTGTCAAGTTTGAGGATGACACGACTGTAGTTGGCCTCATTACCAACAATGATGAGGCCAACTACAGGAGTGAGGTGTGCTAACTGGTCCAGCGGTGTAAGGACAACAACCTCTTTCTCAGTGTGGGGAATGCCATGATCCTGCCTCATCAGCTTCCGGTCCTGCTTTTATTCTGACACCACTTCCTGTCCCCAGCTCACCCTAACTCCCGATAACTTCATCTAATCGTGCACATTGGTTTCACCTGCCCCTTAATTACCAACACCTGCTCACCACAGTATATAGCAGCTCCTCACCCTGTGGGGAGCTGCCAGATTGTTCTATGCCCTGTCTAGACTCTCCAGCATTATTTTCTAGTGACTGCTATCCTGATACCGAACTCCTGCCTGCTCTACCGACCTGTGATCCAGCCTCCTCCCTCTTGCTCTGCTGCCCTGCTGGAGATTTCAACCACAGACTGAACTAAGGACTGCTCTCTGCCTGATCCCTCAAGACTGTGTCTGTTCACGTCTAACTTACAGAAAGACATTAAAACCTGTTCTGCTGCCTCATCTTTCTGGCTTTTTAATTGGGTTCACACCTCCACCTTCACAGGAGCTTTGCACACAGTGAAGACTAAAGAAATCATTGTGGACTTCAGGAGAAAACCTCTAAAACATCCCCCACTGACCATTGATGGTGCTGTAGTAGAAAGAGGGAGCAGCACCAGGTTCCTGGGGGTGCGCATCTCTGAAGACCTCCCCTGGACCATCAACACCACATCACTGGCCAAGAAACCTCAAACAAGCCTCTACTTCCTCCGCAAACTGAGGAGAGCCAGCGTCCCACCCCCCATCATGTGCTCCTTCTACCGGGGCACCACTGAGAGAGTCATCACTGGCTGCATCACTGTGTGGTACGGAGGCTATACTGCCTCCTGCAGAAGGACTCTGCAACGCATAGTGAAAACAGCCAGCAAGATCATCGGCCCCCCTCTGCCTTCCCTTACGGACATCTTCAACACCCGCCTCACCCGCAGAACTATCAGCATTGCTGATGACACCTCCCACCCCGCACACTCCCACTTCAGACTCCTGCCTTCAGGAAGAAGGTATCAAAGTCTTCAGTCCCACTCCAGCAGACTTACAAACAGCTTCATCCACCAGGCTGTGAGGATGCTGAACGCTGTCCATTACCTCCCTCCCTCTGCCCCTGGACCATACCCCACCACAGAACATAAAAAGACATAAAAAGACTGCTCCTGCTGTTTGCACAAACACAATACATTCCCCCTTTCTGTCATGTCATATGTGAATCTGCTGCTGACTGTTTTTTAACATCATATCTGCTGCTGTTGGACATTTGCACTGCTGTCCATGCACATTTCATAAGCTATTATGCATCTCATCACCAACGCCCCTGGTGATGCTGACCACCTGACAATCTTCTTGTTTTATTTGCACTACTGTCACTGTTTGCACATGGCTTTGACTTTCTTCATTGCCTATTAGGTTGTTAGTTTATCCTTATTACTTGAATTCAGTTTTCATTTTCTATTTATTCTGTGTTTATTCTACTTTCATTCTGTTTTAGTTTCTTAAATGGTATGGGCATTCAACATTAGGTGAGAGAGAAACAGTATTTCGCTTTTTCTGTATGTTCTGCACATACAGTGAATTGACAATAAAAATCTTTGATCTTTGATATTAATTGTGTGGATGCTGAGTCAGCAACCAGAGGTTATTTTTATTGTGATTATGGACATTATTATTTCAAAGTGCTATTAGTTTTTATTTCATAATGCCTTTTTATGTCCTGTTACTACAGTAGCCTAGGTGGTGGGACATTATGTTCATGCTGCTGTCTGTGACTCTGCAATATACATGCTCTTGAACACAAAGAGTCTTGAACAGTTCAAAGTAGAAACTCTATACTTATAGAGTAGATGGTCTGATAGGAATTTGCATAAATGTGCATTTTAATGACGCAAAAACTGCATGTTAACCTAACACATTCAAATTATTACCAAATAGATACCATTATGCAAAAAAGTATGTATGTTGGTAGGAAAATAATACAGATAGAAAGCAATTGTGGTACAACTCACATTACCAGTAGGAATCCTGACTATTGACATATCCACCGATCAGGCATAACATTATGACCACTGACAGGTGAAGTGAATAACACTGATGAGCCTGTTACAGCCACCTGTCAGTGGGTGGGGTATATAAGGCAGCAAGCCAATAACATCTAAGGAAGGACAGATGGAGAATTGAGGACAGGGTCATGGATGCCCACGGCTCACTGGTGCTGAGGTTGACGTACTGTAGAGCTTTTACAGATCTTTACGACCTGAGTACATCAACTCGGAACTTGGGAGGCACATGGCCCAGTGAAGAAGACAATCCAAAGCATTGTGGGCTCACACTAGAAACGTCCAGATGGTGAGTAAAGTAAATTGTTCAGACTATTGTGAAATGTTACATTAAGTTCTTATTACTGTGGCTAGCTTCTTAAAGTGAAATGCAACATTCCTTCAGTTTAGTATTTCTTAAATGTGGAAACAAGAGTGGTGCTTTACAACTGCAGAGTAGTTTATATTACTGTTCAAATTTGCATGGCCAGTTATATAAATTGAGGGTAAACAAAAGTGAATGTTCCTTATGGGCTTGATGGCGATGAACCCAGCAGAGGGACGACATCAGCAGTATGGCCTTCTCTTCGAACTTCCCACCAGTAATTCAGAGATGGCCATTATTTCAACATGTGGTGAGATGACCTTTTGTATTTCAAGTTTTTTTGGGGGGGTTTCCCCTGATTTTCCCTAAATGTTGACTAGAAACTTTGCTGTGTGTGTGTGTGTGTATGTGTGTATATATAAAAAATTGGAAGTGCTGGTTTATTTGGCATGTCATTCACCATGCAAGCCCCCACTTTTTAAAAAACATTAAATGAAAGAAATTATACCCTGTATAGTCTGGCTGCTAAATTAACCTACTTCCTAGTTCTGCATATGAAGAAGGGGTGATTATCACTTGTCTTTCACAGACTTGTATTCAGCTGCAAGAAGAAAATGATTAACTACTGTATACTATCCATCAAAACACCCATGATTAGAACTGTTTGCAGTTCAATGCGTCACTGTCTTGTCAGCATATCGATCATTTAATTGGTCTCCTTCATCAGCATGTAAGTGAGACGCATTCACTGGTGCACAGTCACTGAGTTGCATTATAAATCCTGCAGGCAATCTCAACAGACAACTAGTAAAATGATCACAAGGCTGCATTGCTGTGAATAAGGATGTAACATAACTTTTTTTTTTTACCAGAAGCTTTTTTTGCTTTGTTGCGTGTTAAGCAGTTACATGACCATAACTTCACTAATGTCATGTTTTTCATAATGCTTTATGTGAGAGTTTTTATATTGACTTTTAAATACTAAGTGGGAAGTGCTCAAGCTAACACCCTCGGGTATATTTCCATGAAGTTCTTAGTTCAACAATAACACTTGTATTACATATAAAAATCTATGATTGTGATTGTACAGTATCTACTTTTAACGCAATTTAAATTGACTTGAAAGGAGTAATTTTTCAACTACAGGGCCAGATAAGATCAAATGTATTCAGTTTTATTTATCATAGGACAGGGGTTATCCAGATCTGAGCCAAAACAATTTCTGAGTAGGAAGTGACCATCAGTAGTCACTGATTAACAGTTACACATGAATGAAAAAGTTAACATTAAAATAGATTACATTAATTCAGTGCAGTACTTGAAATGGACTATTGTTGGTGCTATTGTTCTACATAATAGCATTTCAGTAGGTGCAAGGCCAAATTAATTATGACATCAGTGATGACAGACTAACACCTCCCAGTATAAGGAACTACAGTTAAACAGCACTGCAAATTACCACCTACAAAATAAACACAAAGGCAACTCAAGAATTTGGGGTGAAACCCACTGTGCATTGTGCAAGGAGCTTCCTTGTCTTGATGTCAGTGGCCTCTATCTCCTCCTTTGGCCATCTTATTATGCCAGCGGGTTACCTGATGACTGGCAGGGCATAGGTGTTAATTGCCCAGACTTTGTTCTTTCCACTCAGCTGACTTCTCAGGACTTGGTAGTTGCTGCTTTCCTTACAGCCTCTTCATGGTTTCCATTTGCCTGCGGGATGCCAAGGTACCTGTAGCTGCCCTCAATATCTGCTATGTTGCCTTCTGGTAGTACAGTCCCCTCAGTTCTGACTACCTTCCCTCTCCTTGTTACCATTCAACCACACTTATCCAGTCCAAATGACATTCCGATGTCCTGGCTATAGATCCTAGTGGTGTGGATCAGTGAGTCAGTGTCTCATTCACTCCTGTCATACTGCTTGATATCCATGTAGAGGAGGTGGCTGATGGTTGCTCCATTC
>NW_018127942.1:645478-648460 GCF_001952655.1 Monopterus albus | reverse complement strand
AAATGTGGATGTCTGATCACACCTCCCTGCTGGAATGTGATCTACACCAGGTGTCTGTGTGTATGTGTGATGTTAATTTGTATGTTAAACTGGCCAAGTGGTCATCTCAGGATGACGAGCCCTCGGTCTCTGCAGGACATCCCAAGACAAAGCAGAACTTGCAATATGTTAAGTGGGTCTGTGTGTGAATGCAAAACAAGCCGACTTGTCTTTGTTTAAATGTGAATGGGCTGTCTGGTCGCGGAGAGGTGTAGGCACCAAAGACAGCTGGGGACGATATGTGGGTTGTTAGATATGAGACAATGGTATGAGTTTTATAGATGTGTAATTGTATCACTTTTGGTATAAAAGGGACTGCCCTTTACCAGTCAGATAGAGAACTCTGCGCGACTGCTAAGTTGTGTCCGACTTCCCTCCATGCTGCATGAAATAAAAGACGTCTTCGAAGCTACTCCGGGTCTCCAGGCATCTTTATTGGGTCCTGCACGTTTCCACTACCACAGTAGTCGGTATCCGTAACTGGTCTTGGTGATGATCTGCCTGAGGGGGGTTCAGCCCTATGCAGAACAGCAGCGGGGACAGAGGATCTCCTTGGTAGATACCGCACTTGACTTGTGCCCTGCTCATGTATTGAGCCAATACAGAGCTGTCCCGCTCTTCGTACTTGAGACCATTGTGATGGTTACTGGGTCTTGTTCAGGGAGGTTGCTGTGGTCTGCTGTCTGCTCTCAGGTCCACCAGCCATTGGGCATTGTTATGGTAAATGTTCTTATACTTGTATAGTGCCTTTCTACGCTTTTACAGCACACTCAAAGCGCTTTCACATTATTCGGCCATTCGCACTCACGCATTCACACTCACGCATTCACACACCGGTGACGTCACCAGGAGCAACTGGGGGTTCAGTGTCTTGCTCAAGGACACTTCGACATGTTGGGCACTCCTTGACTGGACAAGCCGGGAATCGAACCGCTAATCCTCCGGTTAGGAAACGACCCGCTCTACCTCCTGAGCCACAGCCGCCCCCGGCTTATGTGATGCTTCCTTCTCCCATATGCCCTTCCAGAATTGTGGATGGCTCAGTGAAGAGCATTCGGTTTACTCTCCTGGTGTACCTCTTCAACCGGGTGGCCGGGGCTGTGAGCCTTTGCTTGGCAGTCTCTCTCGGGTATGGACAGTGTGTACTTCTTAGGTACCCTTTCTGCAATTCCAATAGCTGACTAACTTCTCTCCTTGTAGCCTTGAATTTGGTCTCAACTTCCTTCTCCATACTACTGCTTATGATCTTTGTTGACCTTGTCACCAAGCATCTCAGGGATGTATATGAGCTTGTTGGTCTCAGTGATGGTTGTAGTAGTGATTGTTCTTTGTGCTGCATTTACATCCTCTAGTAGACTTTCTACTACTACTAAATAAAAACCAAAACCATTAATATTTATTATGAATAAAGAGGGGCTTCAAATAGTGATGGCTGATTGAGGCTTTGTTGAAGCTTCGACAGTATTCAAACAATGGTTCATTACTCGAGGCTTCAATCACACAGTGCTTGAGTAGGACATATAGTGGTCAATAAAATGAAGTGCAATCGAGACGTGTTATTTATTGGTTCATGGATTGTGGGATTTGATTTGTCATGCACATTCCTGTTCGACTACACTACATGATTGTATGGTTTCAAGCAACACAAAATAAACATGAACTCATGTTCAAGACTGTTTCTTATTTGGCAAGTCTGATTGCTGTAGGCTATAGCTATATACTTAGCCTGACATGTTGTGCTATGCATCATATTCTATCCCAAAACAAATCTAAATAGCCCATAGCTTAAAAGATGTTGAATAGTGGGTGTTCAGTAGGCTAGATGGCAAATGTGATGTCATTTCAAATGTTTAATTGATGAGTTAAATAAAATGGGAATCGAACCCACGCTACATTGTTGCAAGACTGTGGTTTTAGTGTCAGAGAATGATCATTACTTACTGTGTGCTGAGGAGAAGGAACAGGAAAAAAGAAAAGTTAGAAGACACGTTTTAGGCAAAACTGTGGCTTGTTCCTATCATTTATTTTTTTAAATAAAATCTAAAACCACTAGTTTCAAATAAATACTGCACAGAAATAAATGTAAGAATTTAGTTTTCAGCTGCTTTGGCAAGTTTAGCAATGCAGCTTATCACACGTTGTCAAATGTAGTGTATATATCTAACGATGTATCCATCCCATTACTTTTAGTCAACATAGGATAGTACTGAATGCTAGGAGTTTACTTTTCCTGACCTGCTCAGCCTTTGATTTTTAATCTCTTTAAGATGAGCACACTGGGCATCACCTGCTATTGTGATACTGGGATCTGCCCATCGCTGCCTATCCAAGATGATGAATGTGCCCTCTGGCAAAAAAAGTCAAATTAAATAGATTTTCTTTAAGTAAAAGTTGAATGATTTTTACTAGTGCATGACCTCAGAAAGAATGACGTCTTATTCTCATATCATATCCAATGGTTACCAGTTATTTATAAACACTTTAACCTAACAAATCTGATAATGATGGTATGAATGTCTGGAAGGAAGGATTTGGATGCCATAAATGTTACGATTAACTGTACGTGAGTTGTTTAGGACCCAGTAAATATGCAGATTCAAACCCAGGTTAGACAAGAAAAACGTATTTAATGCTCCACAAAAACAAACAAAACAGAGCCGGTCTCAGCCGCTGATCTTGGGGCAGCTGGGCACACTGAGTTGACTGGACTACTGTCTCCCGGGGTGAATGAGAGGCGTTGCTCGCTAAATAAGCACAGAGAGAGAGTTTAAGAACAAGCTGCAGGTATGGTATAGATTGTTTCTGGTAGTCACTCTGGGGACCTGAACAGCTGAGTGCACCGCAGGCCCAGGGAGTAGTCCAGGGAGGGGGAGACTGGTGCCAGAGATCTCGGGTTCGGTGTGGGGGTTCCCTGATGAGGCAGCGCTGGTAGCTGAGCGGTGC
>NW_018127942.1:642905-645277 GCF_001952655.1 Monopterus albus | reverse complement strand
ACTTGAGGCCTTGACATGAACATGAAACGTAGTTACCAACAGGATAACACATAATAATCTGGCGACGAGGACGCACCAACGCTGACCTTATATACTGCTTTGATAATGGAGAGCAGGTGTGCCTCGTCGCCTGGAATGCACCCTCACCTGTGCGGGGGCGGAGCTGCTGGAACTACCTGTGCCTGCTACCGAGGTACATGGGGCGGCCCGGGTCACGGACGTAACAATAAAGACAGAACTTGAAATCAGTGTTGACCTCACAAAGGAAATGTCACTGAATCATATTTCATTTTATCTTATAAGTTTTATTAAATAAGCTTCTCTTATTTGGACAGTGCATTAGCTTATTTCTGTAGGCATTGTAAAAATTCTGAATGTTAAAAACTTGTTACTCCAACATAAAACGAATGAATGAATTTCCGGGTTGCAAGCGAGAGTAGACGTCTTTACTGCTCCTCTTGTCTGTTCTACGATTCGTCACATCTTCTACATTGTCAAGTCTTTGAACAAATTCTACAACTACTAAAATGCCTCCAAGAGGGAAAAGAGCTAATAAATCCGAAGCGAGCAAGGATGTAGAGGCTGAAGAAGATTCAATTTCAGCGGCGCAAGTAGCTGAGATGTTGAATCAGCAGAAGATGATGTTCACCGCGCTTATGTGCAGCATGATAGTTTCCAAGGTTTTGTGAAACTAATTATGGAGACAAATAACATGAGAATCGACGACATGACCAAAGAAATGCAGGAGATAAAAACGAGTTTGCAGTTTACCCAGCAAGATGTGGACGCGATTAAAGCAGCCGTGGGGGTGCAGGAAAAAATTGCCGAAGACACTAGTCGGGACATCTACAAAACCCGAGAGAGTCTAATAACTATTATGTATAAAATGGAGCAATTGGAAGCACAGTCCAAGCAAAAAAACCTGATCTTCGAGGGAATCAAGGAGACAGCTGGAGAAAGCTGGACGGAAGCGGAGTGTAAGGTGAAGGAGATTTTACAGGACAAACTGCAAATTCATCAAGATGTAGAGATGGAACTGCTTTACAGAGTCGGTAAACATTCTGATATGGGACCGAGGGCGGTGATGGTTAAGTTGATGAAGGAGAAAGACAAGACAAACACTCTGCAGCAAGCCAAGAAGCTTAAGGGAACCAAGATTTACATCAACGAAGATTACCCCGAGTCTGTGAGGAAGAGAAGAAAAGAGTTGATGCCGATGTTAAGAGTGGCTAGGGAGAGAGGAGAAATCGCGTTTCTGCAATATGACAAATTGGTGACCCGACCTCGGAACCAGGATCTTGGACCCATGACCAGTACGTCGAGACAAGGAGAGTATGAAGGAGCCACTGGACCATCAGCGGTCTGAAGAAACTTGCAGGTATATTGATATCTGCGATGGCAGATGAGCTTTGGAAACAACAATAACAAGCATGACCAATGGACGATATGAGGCAAGTGATTTGCGATCTGGATTTGGAGACACTGAAATTCATTATCATGAACCGGACGATGGCTTTGACCCAGAAAAAAACTTTTTCATGAACTTTGAAAATAACTGCAAGTATTACACGGATGAGCAGTTTAACAGCAATGTCAAGACTGAAAACAAATTATCACTAATTCATTTTAATAGCAGAAGTCTATACGCAAACTTTCAGAGTATATAACATTATCTTTGTAGTCTTACACATTCTTTTAATATAATTGCTATTTCTGAAACTTGGATTAATAATGTAAGGGGAGTGGATTTTGACCTTGATGGGTACGACTTGGTATGCACAAACAGAGAGAATAAGATGGGAGGTGGTGTGGCTTTGTACATAGATAAAAACTTTTGTTATGAGAAAGTGGAGAAAATGTCAAGGGTGGTGGATAATTTGCTGGAGTGTGTGACTGTAGAAATACTTGTGGAAAAAAAAAATGTTGTAGTAAGCTGTATTTATAGAGCACCCTTAGCCAGCATAGAAAAATTTAATCACTGGATGGAGGAGAACTACTCGACAATAAGTCATAAATTAATGTTCATATGTGGTGACTTCAATATAAATTTGTTAAATCCTAACAAGCACACAGGAACGGAGGAGTTTATTAACACATTACATAGATGCAGTTTATACCCAAAAATTTTTAAACCAAGTAGATTAACAACACAGCATGTGACACTAATAGATAATATATTTACCAATGATATTGAAAGCAAAATGACAAGTGGATTACTTATAAATGATATTAGTGATCATCTACCTGTATTTTTGGTTTATGACTGCCATTTTAGAAAAGAGAGGCCAAAAACAAATCTGTTCTACAGGAGGGTGATTAATGAACAAGCTGTAAGGAGGCTTAAGGAGGACTTAGGGGGGCAGGACTGGGAA
>NW_018127942.1:629463-639432 GCF_001952655.1 Monopterus albus | reverse complement strand
CTTTAGAGGATGAATAAGAGCATGTTCTGTGTGTACATTCACTGCAGAATAAGTCTTACTGTCACCATCTTCCTGCCAGCTCCCCCGCATGTCGTACTCCTGTTCCAGGTTCAGTGTCTCTGAGGCAGTCAGATGCTGCAGCTCAGGATGCTTCATCCATTCATGATACCTGCAGAGTGTAAACAGGTGGATAAGAGACAGCGACTCCAGGTTTCTACAGCTTTAACTTAATCATGTATCCAGATGCCAAAGGACCAGAGCTGGTTCTGCTGTGCCAGTTAAAGAGACTTCAAACTGTCAAAGGATCAGAAGCTTGTATTGACAGCTGGGTCAGATGTGTCATCTGTCCTAAGTTATAGATAAAAAGCTTTCACATGCTCCATGACAAATGAGACTGTATGATACGACGGAAAGCTCCAGAAAAGCTACTAAATGGAACTTGTGATGAGATTTTCTCAACATTATTATTTAGAAGTCAAAATAAAACCCATCCACCTTGATAGTAAAGAAATAACTTTCAAACACTCATCACTAAAGATATCAGCAGAGGAAAATAAAATAAAAAAGTGACAGGCTTCATGTGTGTAACAAGACTGATCAGGTGTAAATGTTACCTGGGCACATGGTTTACATTGTAAGGAACCAGACACAAACACCAATAGGACCGATTATAACAATAACCTAAATTCAACCCTTGTACGTCCCATCAATATATTATAACAGCTGGATACCGAATGACAAGATGGAAATCATTCTTCCCACTGATGTATTAAGGGGAAAAGGCAGGATTTTTCAATGTTTGTACTGCGAGAACATTTTTTCATAACGTTAATATAATTTCCCCAGTGAATGTTTTTCACCTGGCGCACACGGCAAATTTGTTTTTCTTCCAACGTTGCTTCCACGTTCTGGGGTCCACTGTACATGCGCATCAATAGGCTAGAATATATTGGTTGCTATTCAAGAAGACATTCGTTTCATAGTCACATGAGACTGCTGTACCAAAGCCAGTGATGTTAACCACCAAGTTTTTTTGAACTTTTACTGGTTTCTGCTATTGGTTAACACAGCTTGGCAAGAGAAAGGGGGGTGATATTGCTTAAAACAGAAATATTAAAATTAACATAGTACCACACAAACGGTCACACAGTAAGACACACGCATTTTCTTAAGGAAATGCATTTGTGTAGTATAAATATGTTTTTTTTGTTATCTGAGCTGTTCCATTTCCATATAAGTGGATTAAAATATTTCAAAATCCAGTTATTTGTTGTTTTTTTTGTTTGTTTGTTTTTGCTTTTTTTAAATAGGTGGTAGGCCTCCATAACTGGGAAAGACATAACTGAAATGTAAAATGCGTCAGGTTAAGTACATAGCTCTACTACATCAACTTCTGAAGAGAAGATGGATGAGAATGAACTTTGGGACAAAAATGTAATGATACTTCTATTGTATATTTGTCTTTCACATTTTTCATTTATAAAGGTTTTGTAGTTCTTGTCTCAATTTCAAGATGACAAAAATACATTTTAGTAGCTATTTCTCACCTGAGTTGTACAAATATACGTTGACACATGAAGACTAATTGTTATTCCAGTCAGCAGCATAATGGCTCTCTGTTACTGTTTTAACAGAAAAACCAACAGTTTAAAAAGGACGCCGAGCCTTCCGACATGAATTATGGCCTCTGTTCGGGGAAAAAAGTGAGGACAGCTCTTGGTCCCCAATTCATCAGACTGTCCAAATACAATTGCACCGCCGGCCCCAGATCAAGCATGCCATTTATTAACTCGAATCTCTTGGTGTCAGGCACAAAACCTCATTCATCCTACCACTGTGCTCATCTCATGGGCCTTTTACTCTGAGACAAGTGGATAGATCCCTTCCGTTCATGACCTGTGGGTGTCTGGCACTTATAAATTAAAACTGTTTTGGCTTGGAGTTTTGTTTTTTTTTCAACCTGTGTAAGACCTCTCACACCTTGTTTTCTTAGGTAGTGATCTTCACTCGATTGCTTTGCCTGCAGATGGTTTAAGAGGGACAGGCTACAAACAAAAGCCAAGTTACACTGGGGGTTTCTGTCACTTATAAATTAAAACTGTTTGGGCTTGGAGTTTTGTTTTTTTTTCAACCTGTGTAAGACCTCTCACACCTTGTTTTCTTAGGTAGTGATCTTCACTCGATTGCTTTGCCTGCAGATGGTTTAAGAGGGACAGGCTACAAACAAAAGCCAAGTTACACAAGTCATGTTAAAGTAGAATTGAATATAATATAGCATATATGTGTTTTTAAAGTGCCAAAATGCCGTAGACCCGCATTCTTAAAAGGGAAATGCATTTCTAATTTCTGTGGTTAGATTAAAAAAAAAACTTTTTTATATATTTCTATATTCCACTTTCAAAAAAGTGCTAAGATATGCCCCAAGTGCATCATTTTACTTTACTTTAAAAAATATTTGTACACCAATCTGCATATTTCACTCTCCTCCAGCTCTCCCTTCATTTAATTGTTTCCTCTATACTCATGATTGCTTGCCATCTTGAAGTGCGTAATTAACTCTCCAAATGAAAAAGATTTTACATAAAGTTGGAGAAATCTTGCTGTTAGAAGTCTCCGTGGGAGCACTTTATATAAGTGCAAGGAAATTATACATTGATGCACTGTACTGCAGGAAAATTGATAGTTAAGTATAGAAGGCCTCAGAGAAAAACTGCAGGCTATGCATTTTTTTTTCGTCTTGGCAACTTACTGGAACATCACTGCTGAAAACTGCATTAATTAGAACACGTCTGGGAGATGTTTTATGATGGGATAATGACAGCATATTTCAGTACATTCTGAGGTGGTTTGTCACAACTCAGTACAATAAGAGCTGTCAGAGCATGTGGCTTCAAAATTATTTCACTGTCAAAATTTTAAATATTAAATAAGCTGACTTTCATTTCTGTGGCTGAAGACATTTTAGACTAATGCCTTGAACCATACAGTGTAACATCAATGCAACTCTTTATTGCACTCATAAAGTTTAGTTTAATTTAAATACATTAGAGAGATTGCCAGATCGTTTATCTTTAGCGAAAGCATGCCCGCCCGGCTGTCGAGATTCTCATAAAATCACTGGACACTGGACTTTTTCAAATACTCTCTCTGAACTTTTCATCAAACTATCAAGACAAAGACAAAAACATGCACTCTCCATGCTCATTAGTTCGATTACCTAGCCTCATGTCTAAGAACCATTCTGCCTCTCTGGAGTTGGACTGTGAGCCCCAAAAACCCACTTATACAGTAACACCCAGTGTTAATGCACATACACAGATGCATCAAACTTTAGTTTATAGCCATAGAAAAGCTTCACAACAACTCTGCTGCCTCCTTATTTTCTGTGTCCTGTTTTCTTTCTGGGTTGTAAATTTTTTTTTTTTTTTTAATCCAAATGTGACAGATATAAATGGAAATGCCAGCAGCAGAACAGCTACCCAATCCTCAGCATGAGATAATGGCCGATCTGCTGGGGATTTCCGAATGGGCCTTGTCTCTAACCCCCACCCCCCACCCCCGCCAATTACCAGCTCTCCAACAGGCACCCAGATGGTCTCCACACTGCAAAGATGAGCTACAAAATGGGGTTCGCTCAACAATCCTCTAGAGCACTAATACACACCTGACACTTTGCCCCAGAACTGAACAGGAAAGTGTATCCAAACTTTTGACTGGTAGTGTAACTTAACCATGGTATCTTGAACTCACCTGTTAAGATGCAAACAAACAAAACTGTCCACACAATGGAATTAGTTGGTAGCAACCCTATGGGAACATTCTGCATTGGCTTTGTTTGGTATCAGCCCTAATCTACAGACATGTATGTATACCAAGATTATACCAAGCTTTCACAGACCTACATAAAAAATAGAAGTGTAATGTAGTGCTGGATTAATGTTGCTGTGATGTCTTTTACTCAAGTCAAAAGTGATGATCCAAATTCCTTCTTGGATTCCTCTTTTGTCATTTGTCATGTTACACTCCAACACATACCGTACACAACACATCCAAGAAGCTGCATTTTTGTTCTATAAAGGCACTGTGACTATCACTTATCTTCAGAGAGCAGTATTTCCACTGCTGCAGCTTCACATATGCATGGCATTAGTGTTTGCTGTCACAGTTGCCAATGTGGAACACCGATCAAACATTTGGGTAAATATGCTTCACCGTGATTAGATTAAAGAAGCTGCCTGCCATCATCTGTCCCTATCATGAAAATCTGGAAAACTCTATTTTGAAAAGGTACTGATAGCATGCTAGAATAAAGTGTTTCTACAACAGAATATCTTGTTCATAATGAAGACTGTAGACAGAGGAAATGTGCATTTGGCAGTGGTGGTATGAACATCTTGTGTCGAAATGGTCTAATGACAAGAAACTGTTCATGTCAACTTGCATTAACCCACACACAGTAAAATGGAAGCTGTGGCATCCATAATATTGCAGGAAGCAATTATGCATAGATAACTGCATCACGTACAGAACATTCCTACAAAAGCCAATAAATGCTTTTTTGATGCTATCAAAATACCTTGTTCTAGAAGCATAAGAGAATACAAGCCTCTTGAGCCCATGAGTTACAACCAGGAATTTAGAAGTTTTATAAGGAAAGAATCTAATTGGAAGCACAAGTTATCTAGTGCTTTTTCTAAGTGTTTATATGTAACAAGAAATCACAACCTAATTCAGAAAACAACATTTGCAGAGTACCAGTTGCCTGCTGCTAAACAGGACTTCCAGTCTGCTAGCACTTGGGTAAACTAGTGCTTTGAGCGAAATGCTAGTGTCAACACGTTAATAATGACAGTGCTGATACCTAGCAGGTATATTGTTTGCCATGTTCATCACTTTAATTTAGCATGTTTGTATGCTAACATTTTTTATTTAGCACTAAATGTAAAGTGTTTCTGAGAGTCAAAGGGAGACTTTTAGTTTTACAGGTATGTGGTCATAAACAATAGCACTGGACAAATGAAAATTTTGACTGTTAAGTTACCAAAGCTTAGCACTGATCTTCACTTCTCTGTTAATGGGTTACATATGACATCAGGTAAACTAATAAACCATTTCAAATTCCAAATGGATTGTCTGAAAAATGCATTATCACAAAATCAGAATCAGAGCTGCTTTGTAATGAAAGGCTGACACTTGGGAGATGCATGTTTTGCATCATTTGTTTCATTCATACAGTACCTTACAATTACGATCTTCCTCACCAGCTGTGCAGGTACCAGCTGACTTGTCACATCCAATCATCCGTGCAGCTACAGTACAGTATACAGGATAGCCTTTACTAAGCAGTGAGGTAGAGCAACACAGCAGTCACAATCCCCAGCATCCACAGCTGCTGGAGGGTAAAGCTTCAGCTCACTGGCACATTTCATTCTCCGACTTCTCACTCTCACTGTATGACACCTCCATGACCTCAAACCTTTTCGTACTTCACCTCCCTTGCTCTCGCCACTCATTAAGTCTTCCTCATGACTCACCACATACCTTTGCCGTGAGAAGCCATGACACTAAGTAATTAAAATCTCCTTGTGGAATCAGTCAGAGGTGAAGTGACGAGCACGCTGCTCGGACAAGGTTCGGCTGAGTCAATTCTAAGCAGACCTCCTCCATCACTCACCGACAGAGATATTAAAATGGTGCAGGAATGATGATGGGATTCAACAGGACACTTAGCTTCAAAGGCCTAACTAAGTAAGTGAGAGGCACAAGGATGGTTATACTGTACAGTGTCTGCAAAGATATGACAAAGATTATGATTTACAAAGGAATCATTTTACAAATGGGTTAAGGAGAACGTGTTATGGCTCATTTGGAAACAGAGTAGTAATGTCAAATAAAAATTACACTGGCATTGAGCTGTCGGCCACAGCTCTAAAACTTAAATTGGACCGACATTTTATTTCCTTTGGTGCTAAAACCAGTTCTCCAGGGATATTTGCTGGTTGTAAAGCATAATAATATCACGCAGAGACAAACTGTCCAATGGAGATTAAAGTTGTGTTTGGGTGTGTGTACGAAGAAACCCACTTTTCACTATAACGATAAATACGTTAACTCAATCACTTTCTTCCTCACTCAGAGCCTGCACAAAACACATCAGTAAATCAGTCAACCACTACTGAAACAGACAGCTTTTCAAATGTAAAATGTAAAATCCTGATCTGTAGTATTGCTGCCATTCTATATGTGTAATGAAAGTGCAGGCCTGCCAGCTACTGACCTGAGACGTTTCATCACTTTAATGCATCTAACTACACATGAGTAGCCATTAAATCGACCTTAATAAACCAGTAGGTATGTTTTAAAAAATTTAAGAGGAAATAAAATCATGAAAAATTAAACAGGCATATGAACAGATAAATTAAACTTTAACATAAAAAAATGCTTCTGTTTTTGTAGTTTCACTGTATTTTTTGTCATAAATGTGGTCTGTTTTGACTGAACACAGACATAGTGCAACCTTCTGTGCCTTTTTCTCCATTATGTTGCTGGGCAGAAAATCGCAGGTCAACACAAAATGAAAGCAGAAATGTCAAGCCTGTTGTTTACCGGTAGACCTCCCTCTGCTCACGACTTTAATATGATTGTGTTAAATTCTCTCGAGATTGTTTTTGTGGGCACTGCAAGCCACGTTTGCCAGTTTCATTATCATTTAAATGAGCCTGGTAGATTCAGTGTTCAGGACTGCAATGCCATAAAGGATAATTTCTTTAACTGAGCTATTTCTCTTATCTTCTGCTCGTTTTTGATCATACCTCACTCTCTTTGCTGTGTCTCCATCTCTTTGTTGTGGAGTTGTTTTCTTTTAATCAGTGCTTGAAGGTCAATGTGCTGCCATTGCCTTCAGCATATTTATAGTGTTTTCATCAGTCAAAGGAACAGTTGAAGACATTTTGAAGGTTCAGTTCCTTGAACAATAAAAGCATGTCTCACAGACTCACTGTGGTCACCTACACATTTATACACTCCATCATAGAGGTTCCTCTCAGTTATTCCCCCGAGTTCGGTATTCACCTCTTAGCAAACTATCAACACCACATCTTTGAAGTTCAGAAGGTCTCATTACAATCAGGTTTAGAGATAGTGCAGAGAAAAATAGAAAAAACAAAAGGAAGTGAGAACAATAATCAGAGAAGAGAGGGTTAGATAGAAAGAAAAGGTAGGAAGAATGCTGCAGTATCTTTGTCTATAGTGTGGGTGTCTGTATCATTTTCTAGCTGTCTAAGCCTCCTCCCCTTCAGAGCTTCAATGCCACTGAGCTGTGAAGTGCACCATAATTCCATTTCAGAGGTGATTGGAACCTTCATTCTTGAAGTGCCATATCTGCAAGGCTTCTATCTGCAGACACCAAAGTGACAAAGGGACAAAGGACATTTCTCACTGTAACACAGCCCAGCCCATTTTTTCCTTCCATTTGAGTCCCAAGTTTGAGCAAAATGCTCCAGGATTTTCCTCTTAAATGTTCTCCTCGGTGGAAATAATAGACATGAATCTTGTCACAAGCTGAATCAACCAGCAAATTGATTTTAACTTAAGTAAATGGCAGAAAAGGGATAAAAGAGCATCTCCCTAAAACTCAAGTGCCAAGTTAAAACATTTTCTCTCTTGCTGAGAGGATCTTTAAAGGAGAAGCTAGTATTGTTTCGAACCAAAGAATCAAAAAATACCCAAGGGTTTTACAGTAAGATAGGTCTTTATTGTGATTTATAAGAACAACAACTTTTGCAGAGCATTGATGGATCCACTCTTTGTCTATTTAAGTGACAGGACTGACACTTTATTTTCACCTTTACATCCCAGCATCCATTCAAAAGAAGAGTGTTAGGCTTTGTCAGAGTTCACTCTCTGCTTGCATAGGCTTTGTTTTTGCTACAAGGGACAACTAAGGCCATAAATTGCCATGTTGTAAAGTTGCAAGTGCACAGAGACTGAGAAAAAAGAATCTGAGGAGAACAAAGAGAAAGAAACAGAGAGGGGGAGGAAGAAGAAAAGGAAGAAGGAACATTGAAATCTCACCCGAGCATATTATGAGTGAAATGCAGGGGTGGCTGTAAATTACAGGCAATTTGTACCATGTGTTGGAGGATTTAAATCACTGGAATCAATGTCAAGGAGGAGAGGAAAGATGCGGCACCTAGTCACCATTACAGAACAGGAGAGGGGTGGCATTAATGGATGGGTGGAGATGGGAAGTTAAAAGAGCGAGAGCCTGGGAGGAGGTCAGAAGAAGAGGCGGATGAGTTTTCACTCTTCTCTCTCTGTCTGTTGGCAGGTGTATGCATGCATCATTAAAGAGTTGAAAAATGCGCAAAGGGGAGGTTGTAATGACTCACTAATGACCTTGACCAACAGCTTTAGCAGAAGGGGGCTACCTGGGCAACAAGACGAGTGTCAACATGATGAACTGCAATACCGCCAGGGACGAGGATGAGGAAAGAGCAGCACTACAGTGCTCTACTGAATGTCCATCCATGACTACTCTTTTTTTTCTGTTCTCCTGTGTCTGGAACTCAAAATACAGATCTATCTTTTGTTCCCTGTGTAATACAAACAGCCGTTTATTCTCAAGGTTCTCTGTATCGGCAGGCTTCTCCTCACGCTTTTTCAGATGGATATTTCCCCCAGGCAGATGGATTGTAAATGCTAGCATGTCCAAGTTCTCAGAAAATGCTGAATTCTGAGAAAGAAAAATCAACATTTTCCACAGTTTGCACTGTCATCCGTTCTGCCGTTCTGTGCTGGCTGCTGCTGTTTGTACGGAGCAGGTCCTGACTTTACAGAGATTTGCTCATTTCTCACCAGTTCCACAGCATTTTTGTGACTGGAACAAACAACAGCCTTGCATTATTTTATCTATCTCACCTGTCAGAGAGGAGGAATGCCAGGCAAAGAGAAAGCCAGGAAATGAATTACAGCACTAAATGGAGAGACCCATATATTATCGGTGACAGAATACTTTCAGACTGGAGATAAGGAAATCCCATTTGCAAGAAACAGCCACTCAGCACTTTTCAGCATAACCTGTTAACAGAGCAGGTCAGCCTGGGGGTCAGCCCAGAGATAATCTTTCTTCAGTGGTGGTGGGAAAAATATATGTAACAGGAAATTGTCACTGTGTAAACACAGTTATCTACGTAACGCGCAAAATAGACCTGGACACTGGGCCTGCCCCATGATAGTTATGTCAGATTTAATACTGGCCCATATAAAGTTACTACAGCAACATGTCAAAGATAAAAAAGGATTCAAGTACAATTTTAGAGGAAATTTCCATTCTTGTGCAACAGTTCATGTTCAGCTCAGCTGTGTTTTCAGTACTTGATGATCACAGACAGCATTAAACTTTGCTGCCCCAGTGGAAAAACCAAAAACGCCAGAGTTATATAGAAGACTAGCTAGCAGCAAGCTGCTGGAACTCCCTTGTCTTGGAAGCTGTCAACACTAGAGTTATGAAACAGTAATAGGTTTCATTACATTTTGCCACACAAAACTGTCAGGTTTGCTCGGCCGCTCTGGCCTCCCTCACCTTTCCTACTGTCTCTTTCCCATTAACACTAATCACGTTCACCTGTTCCTCACTCCCTTATCACCAGCTGCAATTGATTAGGCTACTCACTATATTACCCGGTTTCACTCCTCAGTCACTTGCCAGTTTGTTCTAGTCTCTAGGCCAACTTTACTCCATGCGTTTTCATTGTTTAGTATGTATTTATCCCCTAGCCAGCTACTGTTTTTGTGTTTTCCCCATGGACTGTTCCTCCAGACCGTGGCTCCACTCTCTCCTCCCAGGCAGGTCAATGCTCAGTCGCCTATCTGTTCCACTATTGTCATCATCTCTCTGTCTCCACCTTCAGTAGCCACCGTCACCACCGACCAGCCCAGGAGTGACCCAGCCTATGCAGCTCGGCCCAG
>NW_018127942.1:629151-629330 GCF_001952655.1 Monopterus albus | reverse complement strand
ATTGATTTTACCATACTTAGAGTATGGCGTTGAAAACTGGGGAAATACATACAAAACTTTCTCGTTCGCTCACTGATATGTGCGAACGGCACATAACTGAACGAACTGGCCCACATGGATCCTGCCGGCTCCAGTGCAAGCGGTTGGTCATCTCAGTCATCTCAGGACGCAAGCATGGG
>NW_018127942.1:626770-627199 GCF_001952655.1 Monopterus albus | reverse complement strand
TTAAAAACTACAGCTCCATAGCAGCCCCTCTCACCCAGCTCACTTCCACCAAGGTGAAGTTTGCATGGTCCAGGACAGCGGAGGAGGCCTTCCAAGAACTCAAAATCTGGTTCACCTCAGCCCCCGTACTCCTCCAGCCTGATCCCTCATGGTAGTTCGTGGTTGAGGTGGACACATCCGACACTGGGGTGGGAGCGGTTCTCTCTCAGCGGTCCGAGGGAGACCATGCCTTACACCCCTGTGCCTATTTTTCCCGGCGCTTGACCCCGGCCGAACGAAATTATGACATAGGCAACCGAGAGTTGCTGGCAGTCAAACTCGCCCTCGAAGAATGGCGGCACCTCCTTGAGGGTGCTGCCCAACCTTTTCTAGTCTGGACCGATCATAAGAACTTGGCCTACCTCCAGTCTGCCAAAAGACTAAACCCCC
>NW_018127942.1:625790-626551 GCF_001952655.1 Monopterus albus | reverse complement strand
CCCAGCAACAAGACCCCGATCCAGGGGGTGGACCACCAGATAGAGTATACGCCCCCCTAGCTGCTAGGGCCCAGCCCCTCAACTGGGCCCATGCCTCACGGCTAGCATGCCATCCAGGGGTACAACGTACCATCTCCCTCCTGAAACATTACTTCAGGTGGCCCACCCTAGAGAAAGACACCAGGGAGTATGTAGCTGCCTGTGCTATATCACTCGCTGCCACCAAATCTGGGACGAGACCAGGGCCGCCCTCTTGCGCACGGCCGACCGAAACAAACGCCTGGCTGATCGCCGCCGTAGGGCCGCTCCTACCTACCAGGTTGGGCAACAGGTTTGGCTCTCGGCCACCCACATTCCCATCAAAGGGGCACGCCCCAAATTGTCTCCCCGGATCCTGGAGTCTTTTACCATCCAGGAAGTCCTCCATCCCACTGCTATAAAACTCTCATTGCCTGATACTCTCCGTATTCACCCTCTGTTTCATGTCTCCCAGATCAAGCCTGTGTCCTCCAGTCCCCTCTGTCCACCACCAGCTGCACCTCCAACGGCCCTTGAGGTGGAGGGTGGCCCAGCATACACAGTACGGCAGATCGTGGATGTCCACCCCAAGGGCTGGGGATTCCAATTTCTGGTGGACTGGGTGGGTTACAGTCCGGAGGAACGGTCCTGGATTCCCCGATCATTTATTCTGGATCCTGCCCTTCTCGACACCTTCTACCGCACTCACCCGGGCAAGCCTGGGGGGCCCCGGTGAGTACCTC
>NW_018127942.1:614785-625394 GCF_001952655.1 Monopterus albus | reverse complement strand
TGCTCAGTTGCCTATCTGTTCCACTATTGCCTTCATCTCTCTGTCTCTACCTTCAGTAGCCACCATCACCACCGACCAGCCCAGAAGTGACCCAGCCTATGCAGCTTGGCCCAGCTCTCCATCTCCTCACCTCCTACTGTTGGTCAACACCCGGTTACTACTCATCGACAGGACTACGCACTATTTCCCTCTGTGCATTTTGTTATTTCTCCTCATCACTGTACATAATAAATCACTGCTTGCATCGAAGTCGGCTACCTGGGTCCGCCTCTTTCTCGTTCGCTCACTGACAGGTGCGAACGGCACACCACACAAAACACTTGGTTATGATTAGTCACAAAAACTATTTGGTTAGGTTTAGGGGAAAAAACTACTTTTATGAACAATACCATGTTGTTACATTACAAAAACTCATGAAAATGGTTTCCTGTGATGTGTGTACCTAGCCACCCACACCACATCTTCCTCACACTGATTTTATGCCTCTACAATATATATTTACTCATTTCCTTGTGTCATAAGGTTGCTACATGTTGCAAAACTACAGTATGACATGTAACGTTTCATCATAATGTTGACATAAACAACATATGTTGTATTTTGCAGGAGGACAGTTTCATTATTGTGTACTTTTGAACAAAGGATTTGTATCAAATAACTGCAGTAAAAGGTGAGGAAGGTACTTTCCAGCCCTCACTTCATCTACTTGTTTGGGAACTTTGAGAATCACTTTCACTGTTTAACTCTCAATTTATCTATGTCCCTTTTAATTATATAGTTTCTCTTTTGGTAGGAATCAAACAGAAACAATTAAAAGAAGAGTGTTTTCAAACCACTCAATTCAGCTAATGAATTGACTTGAATACAAAGTAGAAACTTTCTACAAAGTTTGAAAGTGTTGGATTTACAAAATATTTACAAGATATTTACAAAAGAGAATGGTAGATGTTTAATCTAGGGTTTCTCAGTACAACACTCATAAAAGCTGACATAATGTATGTCACAAGTATTAAATCCAGCGACTGTGACTTTGATATTGTTTTAATCAGACTCAGCAGTAATGAGACAGTTTGCCAGAGATCACATGAAATTCACTGAGGAAGACATATGATGAGCAAAGGCAGGGTCCCTGTCAGATATGGAACTTAAAGGCGGGAGAAATCCCCAGCCTCTCAGATGCACAACACTGCAAACGAGTCACCCGAGGTCATCGTAAAAGGTAACATAGTACAGGGAAGTTTCAGCCTGGGAAGCCTGCACAGATGTCATGAGTTTGATAAATGAATATACCAACTCACAGGGTTGAACTTTATGGTGGCTGTTGTAGGTACGCAGAAAATCAATTACATCTGAGCCTTTTGCAATCAGCAATGTGTCAACCAGACATAAAGGCTGCAATTATTGTTTTTTATTTTTCAGACTGGTATTGATACAGCAAGCTGGAACTGAAATTTAAACTGTGCAGTGTGTGTGTGTTTATGTATTTGTGAGTAGAAGAGATGCCTACTCTATGAATGTATGACATGGTGTATATGTGAGCAACAGCTGTACGACAATTTAAAAGTCTGAGGCAACTTACTAACTTTTAATGTAAAATTGGTCAACTTTATGAGCCTAAAATACCCACAAATGATGCAGCATCATTTGTGTTCAATGAAGGCATCCTTGCATTATGGAGGAAACAAAGTCTAAATTCATTCATTCAGTTAAACATATACAAATTAAAACCCCAAAACCTTAATGTTCATTTAGCTTCAGAATGTAAAACCATGACTGATAGTAGGCCTACTCAATGCTGAGGTTATAAATAATAATTAGATGGACTGCCATGACATTTTGTACAGATATCCATGGTGCCCAGTGGATAAATCCTTTTGACTGTTGATTCCCTGACAGTCATCCCCATGAAGCTGACTTTTTTGGATTAGTGAAATGTCTCTCAACTCAACTGAGAGTAAAATTTGGTTTAGATATTGTGGATTAATAGTAATAATAACATTTCATCCAGTACTAGTATCAGGTCAACATTTTTATTTGGCATTAGTTAATATTATCATGCTAAAATGCTAAACTAAAAATAAAGATTTTAGCTACAAGGTAAATACCAGCATGTTGCCATTGTCATTGCAAGTGTGCTAGCATGCTGATGTTAGCATTTAGCTCAAAATACCGCTGAGCTTATGTAGCGCTCATGGATGTATTAATGAAGAACTGGATACAGAAGTGTTAGATGATACCTATTCTTTCCTATGAAACTTGCTCAGTGGGGCATACACTGCAATAAATGACCATACTTCTGGATTCCAGCTATAAAAATTTCTCAGTTGTTCCACACACTTCAGCGTTTTTTGGGCCCATGTGCGTCAAGCCAAGTCTCCTTCCAAACAAACTGGGTGACTTCTGGTTGGCTCCACACACATGATTTGGATAAAGCAAAAATATGCTACAGCTAAACTAGACTTTGCAAATGGTATTGGACCCAATGGATCAAATTCTGATAATAAAAAAAGTTGTTTCACAGGGTCTGTGAGGCTAGGAAAAATGTATCCTCTTCAATGATTTTCCAAATGCTTTTTGGGCCGCTGTCTGTCATGTGATGAATGCAGAGACTGTACTGTAGTAACACGGTTTAGCTGCTCTGCCAGATTTGCTTCACAGCCCACTGCTGTTGCTGGTGGCTTGGTAGCACTTCAGCATGGCTTTACAGTCTTCTTCAGTAATGGCATTTCTTGCACATCATCAATGGAAGTTTATGAAGGTCACTAGCCTAAAAAAATGAAACTCTCTGAGAAGCTTACTATTATGAAACTCAGACAGAAATGGGAGGAACAGATTGCACCTGCACTGAACTAATGCATAAAAGAACAGACACACTGCAGGTCGCTCATCAGCAGAATCAGTTAGATGAAATGTCTGGAAACTTTAATCATTTCCACAAACATAAACTAGTCTCTGTGTTTATGACTCAAACATATGCAAAGACTGAAGACGTAGCTTGCCATACTGGAATGGTGCTGTGCATGTGGGTGTGATTCAAAAAAAAAAAACCTCATATGTGAACTCATGCTGATTTCAGCTAACAAAATAACTGTGTATGTGAAGGCATCATTATATATGTGTTAAATGTGTTATATGTTATGTGTTGTTGTGTGTGGACCCCAGGAAGGATAGCTGTTACTTTGGTGACAGCTAATGGGGGTCTGAATAAAAAAATAAAGGGCATTAAGGACAGAGCTTTTTAATATACTACATGTATTTGTTTTAGAACAAAGCAGTCTGAAGTCTGAACAGAGCAGGTACAGTAGATACAGTTGCGTACTGATGCCTTTTTCCCAGATATGACTGTATATGTGACACTGCATGACATCTATTGAGATTCTGGATGTAATATGTCTTCCACAAAAACGGAATGATGCCATAGAGCTCTATTTGCCAGTCACCATGGCTACACATGTACATGAATGGTGCTGGTAACAGACAAAAAGGAGAGGAACTGAATAAGAGTGAATGTTGGAGTCAGACAGTGCATAAAATGGGAGTCAAAGCGAGAGTGATTCTGACTAAAAATACTGTGCTATAAAGAGGGGGAGGCAGGTGAGGCAGAGCCTCCCCTGTCAATCTTGAAAAGGAAAAAAGTTAACCATAAAATATAATAAATGTTAATATTTGTCGGCTGGTGTGTGTTGTAGGCCCTTTTGCCGTTCGAATCCAATGTTGAAGGAATTTTTTTCAATAAAGAATAAAATTTCCGTATGTCCCGTTCAAATACATGGAGGAGATGCGTGATGAGGCAGCACTTTGCTGTGCCTCTCGGTGGATCGTGTAATCCTCACAAACTGTATGCGATGCAAATAGTGTGTCACTGTCCCTCTATATATCACAAATAAAATGCTTTCAAACACCCACAGATTCTTGCGCTACCTACAATCTTCTTCGTGCTTGTTTATATTTCCTTTACAATCCGCCTTATCAAAATGGAAGATTACATTTCCAAGCTGAGAAAATTCGCAAATCTGGACTTTCAATCAAAACATTTTTGACAGTCTGGACATTTTTGTCCAGAAGGATCTTCTTTATTGAAAACATTTGTTTTAATATTGGATTCGAACGGTAAAAGGGTTTGTAATACATACCAGCTGACAAATGGATTTCGTGTACAAGTAAAGGTAAGACCATAAACTTTTATTATTTATAGTTAGAAATAAGCTCAAATGGAATAAATTTTAACCTCAAATTAAATATGGGTTAGGTTTGTGTGAAGAATGCTGATATGAGATATAAAACACAACACATTGTCTGTTAACAGACAATTTGTATTTGTAAATCTGACTGTAAAAGAGTTAGTGCCTCACCAGCTGTCAACCTCACCGCACGTCACTGGATGAGATCAGAGTCTACTCAGGACCCTCATCTGCAACATTGTGCACAATTTGAAATCTGCAGGTAGTGGTTGCTGGTGTTAACATAAACATGGGTCTCCAGTAGTAAAATCTTGTTAGTCTCAGGAACCCTTACCCTAACCTTCACCAAGTGTAATGAGTGTCATTACACTTGTACCCCAGCACATATTCATCATATTCATTAGCATACTTGCCTTCCTCAGGATGTGTCATCAACAAGGGTGCAGATACGAGCTGATGCAGTTTTTGATGTGTTAGCCCATATTCATTAAAGGCATTTTATTTGTCAACCACCCACTTAAGTGCCTGAATTGGATTTTTCTTCCTATCCAACCCACGGATGAGCAATTTTTTTCTTGATTTGATCATTTCAGTATGTTTAGGGTTAGATAAAGTTGTAGTTAATAAAAAAAAAAAAGATTAGAAAAAAAAGGAGTGAATGTGTGTGTGTGTGGCTGTTTGTCTGCGTGTTGGCCCTGCAATGGACAAGTGACCTGTCCAGGGTGTACCCTGCCTTTTGCCTGATGCCGGCTGGGATTGGCTCCAGCCCCCCCGCGACCCCGTTCAGGACTAAGCGGTATAGAAAATGAGATGAGATGAGAAAAAAAAAGCTAATACTACTGTAGTCTCCTGTAGAGCATGGATAGGGCTGCATATTTCTGTCTGAACCTGACCTGAGCCTGATGTAATTGAGTTTGTACAATTTTTTTTCCCGTATCATTAGCAGACATTTGAGTCCTCCAGCCGTCGAACCTAAAGTTTGATCTAAGCATCCGAACTGACCCAGGCTCAAACACACCTTTTAAATTTCTGATTGAAACTGGCCTGTCAAAATACTGGGAACCAAGGAGAAGAGCATCTGAATCAATGTGCTTATAGAGGGTTTTGTGATCACACCTTCTGGTTCCTGTTCTGTGCACTTCCGGTTGGAGACTTTTATTTTGATAAAGCTTCCTCTCCCACTCCATCGTTCCTGCCACAGCTTTATGAATGCAGCTGGTGCCAATGTAATCATGATGCTCAGCTTTGTCTAATCAGCATAATCACCAGCCGGTATATAAGCCAACTCACTACCCACCTCTTTGTTGGACTGTCGTCAGTATTTTGTGTTTCCTTGCTGGCTGACTCACTCTCCCAGATTCTCCACTGTGCTTCGTGTCTTTCTTTAGTCCTCCACGTCATTGTGCTGCTGGCTCATGTTTGCTCTGATACTGACTACATTTGTGCTGGGACTCTATCCGGTTGTTCATAATTGTTTGCCTCATTTGCTTGGCTGAACACTCAAGTCACTTTTTGTTCTAGCCTTGTGTGCTGTGCCCTTTTGTTCCAGAGATGGTCTAATTTCATATTCATTTGTGATGTTTCATATAAATTTGTGACAGGTTTTTCTCAGTGATGGTGATGTGTTTATATCTATTATATACATTTATATCTATACCTATTGTCCTGTATTTATCTTTCACGTGTTACATCACTATGTACCTGTAAAGCTTACCCAGTGAGTGTTTACTCCTGAGCTTGAACCTAAATCATATTGTTGGCAGATTTTAAACTAGGTTTTGCCATTGAAATGCTGTTATCAGAGTCTATTGCAAACACTTCCAAAAGGCTGGCCCCAATTTTAGCACCCACACCACCCACAAGTCTTATATCATACAGAACATTATTTTACTCAGTCCACTACTTTCTCTGCAGATGTACATTATGCTTTCCTAAACTGGCAAACTGTTGCAAGAATGTTTATAGAAAACTGACTCTAGTTTCTGTTGTTACATGGTAGTGATGTGGAGACAGTCAAAAGTCAAAGCAAATTTACCTGGTGAGTAAGAGTAAAGTCACAAGATACAATCATTCAGGTATTGCTTAAAACACAATTAGCACAACAAAAAACATTCATAATGAAAAGCATCCTCTGCCACTGCAGTACTGTAAGTACTCCTGTCTTTTTATACACAAGCCTTGGTCATGGTTTCTACTAGTTAATGAGTGTTTCATCCACCTTTGTGAGCACACTCGCATTCATCACCTCATGTAAGAGTATGAAATGTTCCCTGCAGTCAAATTTATCTCCACAGCAGCTGTCCTCAGTGATGAAGGGCCCTGCTCCAGCCTGATCATATTACACACCCCAAGTATTAAAGCTGAGGAGCCTCGGAGGCTTCTGGGGGAGAACATGTTAAGGGTCCCTATACAGGAGGGAATCCAAACAGAGGTGGAGGATTAGTGCAGTGCAGTGGAGCCAGGGTGGATCTATAGAGAAGGTGGGAACACGTCAACCATTCTTATCAGAAAGCAGGGACTCTGGTGTCACCGTTTCATCACCATCACCAGCAGCAGCAACAAATGAATGAAAATGAGGCAATGTTCATGAATATTCCACTGAGTGTTATCTTTCTGTTTAAACCTTCACTCTTTTCTTCTTTATTCTGCCACTGAGATTATTTTCTCTGCTACTCTTATCTTCCATTTGCTTTTCATTTTATCTTCCTGTGTTTCTCTGTGTTTCTCTCTTGCTGTGGTGTGTTTTAGGGCATCGAGCCCTTTACCAGAAGACATAAAAAGCTTTCCCAGATCACATTTAAATCTGCATGTCCTATAGACTTCTGGAGTCTCACACAAAGCTTCAAAAAGACAAGGCTACAGAGCGCCCACAGCCAAACACTAGTTTCAGTTCTTTCTTTCTTTCTTTTCTTCTGCTACTGCTGAAAGTTGTCTGTCCGCTCAGAAAATCTTGGCTACTATCTACATGTGAGATAACCGCAAGGATGGAAACCAATTATGCTTTTTTCACAGTGGTCACAGTAATCATACACTGTTTCACTTCTGTTCTGTTTTTGCTTGAAGTCATGTCCCGACACCTTAATCTCTCTCCTCTCCTTCTTTTACCATCTTGGTGAGATAAGCACACATCCCATGACAAATAGTAAAAATAGACAATGAAGTTACTTTATATAATGCTTAAAAAAGCTTAGTTCAGCCAGGTTTACAGTGCTATGCTTGCTGCTTCTTCCTGCCATCCCACAGAAACAATCACAAAGCATGTTGCACAGTCCGAGGGCTCATGCCAGCTCTGCTTTGGTTCTCATTGCCCCGGTTGGGTCAAAAGAGCTTGTAATATTTGATTTCTAGGACTCTTGGTGCAAGAGTCCAATAAATGGTGCCATGGTCTGTGGGCTGTAAAATGAGCAGAAGGCCACAGCTTTGAATGTCTCCTCCACCCTTGGGCACAGTCACAACAATCAGTTACTTCAAATGGAAGTGTTATTGTAGAAGAAAAGGGCAGCAACACTCTGGCAGACACACAGAAACGGACAGCGGCCCCACCGGACCACTCCCTGCTTGATTGGTTCTGGAGTTGGCAGGGTTTGCACAAAGGTTGGTCTTTGGGAAGAAAGGAAGAAGAAAATATGTTTGTGTGGCTGCTTTTGCTCAGTGTTCTGATACAGTTCATCGTTTCAAATGGAGAATTTGTGAAAATTTTAAGAAAATCTACAATAACAAAGATTTTTGGTTAGTTTGAAAACAAAGTCTTATTTGACAGGCACATGAACATGAAACCCACACTGTCCACTTTTCTTGGAGCATTTAAGTAGACAAACATGGCCTGGAGCACAGGTCTAAATAACAGCCTTGACAACATGATTTTTTTTTTTTTACCTTCCCATTCAAAACTGTATTACAACATTGCATTATGGAACATAATAAAAGTGATGTGACAACACTTTTTGTGCAGAGTTTGTTGTCTAACCCATGCTATTCATTTCTCAAATCCCAGAGCCATGTTGTTTTGTTTTTATCTGACTTTCTTGGCATTTCTAAATTGGTATATTTACACTCTAACCTCTAGTACTTTTTACTGTTTTTGGTAGCCCCTTGAGAAATTTGACACACTTTACCGGCTGTATATGACACTCTGAGCTCTCTCACTCAGCCAACATTCACAAATGGATTTTTCATGTCACTCAAAAATGTCTGGAGACCTTGTCAGAAATATCCAAAAAACCCATAAGAAATACTCAGTGTGCACTGGCTGATGTCACAATAGGGGTACCAGTTAGATGGAGAATACCTGAAAGGTTGATGAATGACTGTTTCACCTCCATCAGTCTCAAGCAGCACAGTGGGGATCAGGAACCCTCCTGCCAGACAGAAACAGCGAACACTGCATATCCCATCACAAGGTTCTATCTATGAAATAAATCCTCAAGATCTCTACCTCTGCTGATTTCTTTTTTCTTTACCCTCTCTCCCCACACATACATTCCACAAACAATAATCAACCATGCTGCTCTTTTTCTGTGCTGCTGCTAAGCACAAGAAAGAGAGCAAACATGCCCTGGTCAAACCCAAATCAAAATCTAAGATGGGCACAGGAGAAGGAAGATATATGTGTGTGTGTTTTGGGGCTGTGGGGATGTGAAGGGTTAGGAGTGAAAATATAACGATGATGAAGCTGGGTGTAGAAATATGTGATCTACAGTGGCTAACTGGAGCAGGTTGGGAATAGTGGTATGAGGAAGAGAAAAGCAAACAGAGATGAATGAACAAATCTATGGTAAAAGTTTCAGCAATTGAACTTAGGTTATTTTCTTGTCTGTATGTTATAGACCATTCTCTTTTACATGGTGGATTTTAAAGTACAAATATTTAAAAATGATTCACTCACTAGGTATTGTTGTATTAGAACTAGGCTTCATTTTAAATGGGTGTAAAGTGGGAACTGAGTGTATATGCAGGTTTTATGAATTAAAACTGAAATGACTTATTGTTGTTTGTATACTCTCACAGTGCAGGGACAACCACCCGACACAATTGTGAAACACCTTCTCTCAAGGTGTAAATTGACCGATCCTTGTCGCAGGCTGACTGGAAGCCCCAGAGAGCTTTTTTCTGATGAGCTGATCTTTCTTCCTCGGTAGCCATGCAGAAAAGTTTGATACACTCAGCAGTTTCCAAAATGGCTTGTTTTCACCGCGGGGTGGACTGAATTGAAAGGGAGCACACAATGGCCTGAAAGCAAAGGGTTGACTGGGGTGAAGCTGAAAATCTGTGACACTTGTGACTGCAACAACACATTTAAGGGCAAGCATCCACACAGGCGTATGCACACAGACTCCTTGTGTGTGCACGTGCCTCTGTGTATTTGTGCAAAGAGAGAGAGAGAGAGAGAGAGAGAATGAATCCTCTGTCTAGCCCACTAATTCAAGCCATGAAACTCCATTCATATGGGACCCCTGGGAACATTTCTTTCATTCTCCTGTAATTAACACTTTACCCAGTGATGAGCTCTAATGGTAATTTAGACTTTATGTATTCACACAGTGATACACATTACTGTATTGTGATCAGAGCAACATGAAAATGCAGTTATGAAGTAATAATTATGATTGTTTTTCTGATCAGAAACAATTTGATGAAGCAAGTTTGTTTTATTCTTTTCACTGAGATACAGGTAGTGGCAGTATTCTCTTAAGAATGCACTTTGCAAAATTGCTTACCCCGAATCTAGTCTTTAATACCTATGGAAAAAGGTTAATCACCAAAAAATTGAGATTGGATTTTAGTTTTTAGGTGATAAAGTACTGAGTCCTGCGTAAGAAAGAGAGGAGAAAGTACTGTATGTTTTATTCAACTAATATGTTCAGGAAGTATTTACCAATGTGACAATGGTGTAGCAGAAACGCAACCAACCGAATCAGCATCCAATCATTTTGAGTTTAGAAAAGGTCATTTCTTGATAAAATTAATGCTCTGTTGTTTGAAATAGTTCATAGCAACTTCTCCTGAATCAAACCCTGGTTGTGTAGCTTTACAACCTTCCTCATAACTTAATAATACCAATTTTCCACTGTCTTGTCTTCATAACTATTACCAAGATCTCTGTTTTCCTCTCAAGCAGGAGAGAGACCATTTTATTCTGAATGTGAGATGAGCCCCATCATCTTCTAAAATGTGCTTAGTCATGGGGAGAGCGGGGAGAGATGAGTTTGGATTCCTTTATCTGTGTAGCTTCTGGCTTTTTTTCTTCTTTCTTATTATTTATTAATTTTTATTTTGTAGGTTTGTTTTGCAAATATTCATCTTATTATAAATGTTAATGAAGCTCACAGTCTGACTGAAATCAAAATGGTGCGGTTACCGTAATATGATTGTGCTGTGTGATGCTGTCTTAACATCCAAAAGCGAGGCAGGGTTCCCTGTTTCCCTAC
>NW_018127942.1:599253-614494 GCF_001952655.1 Monopterus albus | reverse complement strand
TTATTAAAGTAAATGAGATTATCTCACTCACATCCCCCACTGTGTTAGCATAGAATATAAAAAAATATTTGAGAAACCCCACCAGTCCTGATGATAGAACCAGTGAGGTACTAGCTCAGCACTGTGAACACTTAAAAGTAAAAGGTGTGTACACTTCTACTAAATCTCAGTTAAATGCTTATGAGCAGGATCCCAATGCAACAGAAAAGTAGATACTTTTATTAGTGATTGACTCTAACTCTTTCCATAAAGATGGCCTGTGCTGGGTTGAAATCTAAGAAATGCTTTAAAAAGCTTTGATCCCAAAGCACCTGTACTTTTCAGTTGTACCAAAAATGTGAGACACATCACTAACCTCTAAAATGTCGCTAAACACAGTATTTACAGACTGTGCATTGATCGTCAGTTGCTATATTCATTCCTCTTGGGGAAAAACTTGGGCACAAAATCCACATAACCCATTCTGTCCAATGTATTCTTGTATTCAGCCAATGTTAATACAAGGCTTCAGTCAAATCGAGTGATGACAGAGGGTTTGGTCCTACCACTCACATGTAGGTTTATTGCAATGACAGAAAACCATCAATAATTCAAATTAAGACAGTGTTTTAGGGCAAAACAGTGTCTGTGGACTTTGACCTTTTTACAGGAATGTGAAACCAATCACTGACTTTTTTTTATATATAACACGTCAGCATGCAAGGATAGTATTAAAGTAGATCTGAATTAAGAACAGAACCTCTCCTTATTTCAGTGTCAAAGCTGTGCTGCTAAGTTTCGTCACATTCACATCACAGCAGTGCCATCTATTGTATTCAGCACCATGAGTATCATTAGTTAAAGCCCTTTTTTTAAATCTGTAATCCCATAATGTGCACAGATTCACCGCAGTGCTGCTTTTCATTTGTGGTATTCACAAACACAGAGGTTGAGCGGTAGCGGATTGTATGACCACTGAAGCCCTGCACGGAATGAAAGTGAACTGAGACCCACCGAGGTCAATAATACTAGTGCTGTAATCAAAACCACCTACAGTGCCTTGCGAAAGTATTCGGCCCCCTTGAATTTTGCGACCTTTTGCCACATTTCAGGCTTCAAACATAAAGATATAAAACTGTAATTTTTTGTGAAGAATCAACAACAAGTGGGACACAATCATGAAGTGGAACGAAATTTATTGGATATTTCAAACTTTTTTAACAAATAAAAAACTGAATAATTGGGCGTGCAAAATTATTCAGCCCCTTTACTTTCAGTGCAGCAAACTCTCTCCAGAAGTTCAGTGAGGATCTCTGAATGATCCAATGTTGACCTAAATGACTAATGATGATAAATAGAATCCACCTGTGTGTAATCAAGTCTCCGTATAAATGCACCTGCACTGTGATAGTCTCAGAGGTCTGTTTAAAGCGCAGAGAGCATCATGAAGAACAAGGAACACACCAGGCAGGTCCGAGATACTGTTGTGGAGAAGTTTAAAGCCGGATTTGGATACAAAAAGATTTCCCAAGCTTTAAACATCCCAAGGAGCACTGTGCAAGTGATAATATTGAAATGGAAGGAGTATCAGACCACTGCAAATCTACCAAGACCTGGCCGTCCCTCTAAACTTTCAGCTCATACAAGGAGAAGACTGATCAGAGATGCAGCCAAGAGGCCCATGATCACTCTGGATGAACTGCAGAGATCTACAGCTGAGGTGGGAGACTCTGTCCATAGGACAACAATCAGTCGTATACTGCACAAATCTGGCCTTTATGGAAGAGTGGCAAGAAGAAAGCCATTTCTTAAAGATATCCATAAAAAGTGTCGTTTAAAGTTTGCCACAAGCCACCTGGGAGACACACCAAACATGTGGAAGAAGGTGCTCTGGTCAGATGAAACCAAAATCGAACTTTTTGGCAACAATGCAAAACGTTATGTTTGGCGTAAAAGCAACACAGCTCATCACCCTGAACACACCATCCCCACTGTCAAACATGGTGGTGGCAGCATCATGGTTTGGGCCTGCTTTTCTTCAGCAGGGACCGGGAAGATGGTTAAAATTGATGGGAAGATGGATGGAGCCAAATACAGGACCATTCTGGAAGGAAACCTGATGGAGTCTGCAAAAGACCTGAGACTGGGATGGAGATTTGTCTTCCAACAAGACAATGATCCAAAACATAAAGCAAAATCTACAATGGAATGGTTCACAAATAAACATATCCAGGTGTTAGAATGGCCAAGTCAAAGTCCAGACCTGAATCCAATCGAGAATCTGTGGAACGAACTGAAAACTGCTGTTCACAAACGCTCTCCATCCAATCTCACTGAGCTCGAGCTGTTTTGCACGGAGGAATGGGCAAAAATTTCAGTCTCTTGATGTGCAAAACTGTTAGAGACATACCCCAAGCGACTTACAGCTGTAATCGCAGCAAAAGGTGGCGCTACCAAGTATTAACTTAAGGGGGCTGAATAATTTTGCACGCCCAATTTTTCAGTTTTTTTATTTGTTAAAAAAGTTTGAAATATCCAATAAATTTCGTTCCACTTCATGGTTGTGTCCCACTTGTTGTTGATTCTTCACAAAAAATTACAGTTTTATATCTTTATGTTTGAAGCCTGAAATGTGGCAAAAGGTCGCAAAGTTCAAGGGGGCCGAATACTTTCGCAAGGCACTGTATAGGGGTTGAGACCAAGTCAAGACGAAGACCAGAGTAGTGCAGTTAAATGGAATTTGACAGTTTGATGATACTTTCTTACTCTCATTTGTTGTAAGGCACTCGATGCACCTAAGTGTTGATATGATAAGGAGAGCCTTGTTAATGATGTTAACAAATAAAACATGCAACGCACTGGCACTTTCCCCACAGTTGCGGTCTTGAAATAAATTCCCGAGTCCTCTTTGTCTGAAAAAAGGTAAAAAGGTGGTTGATTCCATAATGAGACCTAGACTTGCAAAAAGTGGACTCAAGACCAATCTCAAATACTACATCATTAGTCAAAACTAGTAACTCCAGTCCTGCCCTTTCCTCAGTCACCAACCAGTGTGTATCCTTTAAGGCCAACCTTGAGGCATGACCACCAACACACACATGCATGAAGTCCTCAAGATGTTTGCAGTGAGGCTGGGTGAATGAGCAGCACTGCTGTCTGCACCTCAGCAAAGCCCGTTTGCATGTTTCACTGGTTCGCTTAATGAGCTGCCATCCAACCCTACCAGATGCAGCTTACCTACAGTACATCCCTCTCCACTCAGGTGTATGTGTAGCTGAACAATGATGAACAGTGAACTACCTCAACATGTGTACAAGGGTTTGTTCATCTGTGTATGATGTTTCTGTGAAATACAGAGACGGTGAAACAGATGCGAGAGTGTCAGACAAAACCAGATGAGTCGGTTAACTTGTACAGACTGCCTCAACACAACAAGCACCATCCTTACACGGGTCCTTTCACACCTGGGAAAATCCAAGAGACAGAGGCTGCAAGAAACAGAAAACTTTTTTTTTCCAAATGGAATGTGTTTCACAATTACTGTCACCAGAGACGAACTGAAGACTATTCCAGACAGCTACCATAAGTGTCATCAATCAAAAGTAATGACAATGAAAACACACAAAAATAATACAGCATACTTCTTTTTTTTCAACAACTATCTTCTGCTGATTCCTAACAAGTTCTAATCAGCTGTAAGCTGCACATGTTGCACTAGTTGTGGAACAACAGACAGTCAAAACATGATATTAGAGACATCCCAAACAAACAGAGCTAATCAGACCATCACTTAGAATAAAACGTTGAGCATTAGCTGATGTGTGTGAAAGTATTAATTACACAGATGATGAATGTCACAATAAAATGGGGGGGGGGGAATAACATGAATGAAACATGAATCACATGCAAATATAGAGGATGTTTGATTATCAAGGCTGCTTGCACACAAAGGTCTTGTATTACAAATATAAGCTGTGTAAAAAGTTTGTTAATTTTTTAAAGGGTGCATCTGTAATTGGTTTTCATGACCTGTAAGATTCCATGGAAACAATGTTTTGTTTATAGAGACATGATCATTAGCAGGATATGAAGTTTTACTAAACTGTTTATTTTTAATGCCCTGACTGACTAAGTGGTAAATGATTTTTGTATGCACACAGAAAAAAATCATTGTGGTTGCTAAAGGCTAACCCTCCTGCCTACTTTAACTGGGCATCCAAATAGATTTCCGCTAATCTGTGAACTTCGTGAAATAAATGTTAATATCTTTATTGACAATTTACTAGTATTACCAAGAGACATTTAAGTTGTTGAATGCAATGCTTATTATTGTATTATTTAACGTTTAGTTAATGCTTATTACTGCATCAACAAATGTTAGCAGTGTCGTTAAACACTATTAACGAATGTATGAGGTAATACTTTAATTAACATGAAAAACATTAGTACATGATTAATAAATGCATTAGTTACTTATTAGTTAATGCTTATTACTGCATTAAGTACGGTTAATTAATGTACCCTTATTGTAAAGTGTTACCAGATTTCCTCTTATAAGCATTAGGCTGTTCAATTAAAATCCACACAAGTGGCAAATTGCCTCTCTACTTTTCATCATCAGTGCTCCTGGTTCTGCTGCACCTAAGGCCTCACTGTGTTTCTCAAAGTTAATTGATTTGGAAATCGTTTTTAAGTTGGCAGCTGAGTAAACAAACAGAAGAGGGCAGTGAAGTGGGGATCTGGTTAGATAAGACTACATGTTGTTTTTTATAATAAACCAACTTTATTTTATGCTTTTTCTAATAATTGTGCCTATAGCAAACAACAGAGATTACACCCGCTTATTGATGTACAAAACTGTACATACGGTAATGATTTAACTCGCTCACAAAGATGCTTGCAACTGCAGAGCAGCTTTCTTGGTAGCCAAAATAGTCCATCAGCACTGTGTAGTTTCTTAAATGGGTCTGACAGAATTACAGTAAACACATTTATTCAAATATGGAGAAACAGTTGCTGCATAGAAATTGTGTTTGATAATGTTGGCGTGTTGTAGCCTTGAGCAAATTTCAATAAATTAGTGTTTTACATGTAAATTACTGTCTATCAGCAGTTTATCATGCTAAATATTTTCTTTGATGAAATTGCTCTCTGTACCTTTGCATCAAAAACTGAATAATTTTTGCACATTTAAATTGATTAGTGATTTGAATGCTTCCTCTGAGACCCTTGTTCGGCAGTATAAACTTCTGACTTCCTTTTTTGTTTTGATGTGTTTTGTTCTCAGTAAGAACTAAAACACTATTTTCCTCTGCTAGAGACAGTTAAATGAAATGAACCGTGCATAAAAAGGATATGAAAGCTAAAAGATAATCCAATTTTCATTAAATGTAATATTCCTAAATTCCCCTGCAGACCTTTCAGCGAAAGCCATGATTAGAGACTGTGACCGCATCTCATCTTATTCCAATATTTCATAAAATGAGACCTATTGATAAAAATGTGGGTCTTAGAGATTTGTCACTTCCCCCCACTGCTAAGTGTCAGAACCTGCAGAGATGGTGGTGGCAGGTATTAATGAAAAATTAGTATTCAGCAGCATTTGACAGCTCCCACACTCAACCACCACAGTTTGATAACATTTTATGATAAAAATGGCTGACTAACAGCCACCTAGACCAGAAGGAAAAGGCACAAACCTCTGTTTCATATTTACACATAATTCACTATTTGAGATGTAGCTCTTGCTCAGCAGGTGAATGCCATGACCTCAATATTGACTAAGATAATTGTGATTATGATTTTTGCCATAATCATGCAGCCCTACTCAGAGGTGTTTAAGGTGACGCAGCATGGAAGGAGGATGGGAGCCCACAGTTCTCAAGCACTGAGTGATTTTATCTCTGAACAGAAGAGGCAGTCTGTTTCTCATCTGCTGTGGACTTGCATTGGCAGATCTATTGAAATTTCTTAGACCTTAATGGCCCCCAGTGGATGAAGGCTAATGAATCACCTGCCTTTTCCACCATTTTTCAATTCAGATTGAAATATCTGCGCAGGTGGATTGCAGTTAAATTTGGTACACCCTCTCATGTCGCCCTCAGGATGAATTTTACTGGATTTGGTGATCCCCTAAATGTTCATCTTGCAACATTTTAATAACATTTCCATCAGCCTCAGCAGTTTTTTGTGAAAACTGATAATTAGCAAATATTAAACTAAGAGGGGGTGGAACAGTGGCTCCATAGTTAGCGCTGTCATCTCACAGCAAGAGGGTTCTGGGTTTGAGCCGGGGCCTTTTTGAGTTTGCATGTTGTCCCACTGCCTGCATGGGTTCTCTCCAGGTAAGTGGCTGCTCTGTGCTGGCTCATTAGCAGCCAAACAAGCGACCCCAGGATTTGCAGGACAAAAAGCGCAAGGCAGTCTTATGACCCTGAGGTATGTGTATAAATGCTAAATAACACTTTGAGGGGCAGGTAAACACAGTTGGTATGTGGATCTGTTTCAGCACAGAATGTGGTAAAACTTTTAAGTAAATCCAGCCTACTACTTTGAGTCAGACACCAGCTTTTCCTGGTTTGCTGCCATCCCCTGCCCTCTCACTCAGATGCCAACACTCTGCAGCCTTTGCACTGAGACAAATAGCTTCTGCAAATTACCTGAGAACACCGCCGCTGATTGTCTGTTTACACTGTGTGCCCAGACTCCTCAGGCAGTTGTAATAGATACATGGTGTGCTGAACCTCACAGCAATTTCAACCCATGGAAATATGCATTTTTGGATTGTCTATTAAGGATTAATATGTAATTATTTTATTTTTTTCCAATAATGAGAGACAAAACTAGAAACTACTTTCATGTGCTATTGAAAACCTTTGCCTTTGATGTTTGGTGCATTGTATGTGTGTGTATACTGTTAAGTGAGAGAAAAAGACAAGCTATATGATAGTTATGGAGAATAAATGTTCTTTAGAGTACAATCAAATGTAAAAACCGAGGGGGATTTCTATCATGCAAAATACATATAGAATTTATTGCCCAATTTAAAAGCAATTGAGTATACTAATAATCTATATGACAACAACCACATACTGTGTAACCATGTACTGGCTTGAAACAGTGTGTATAAATTCATGCCCTGCACCCCCTCAGTTGCACAAGTTCCTGCCCCAGCACTCGTCATTTACAGTACCTTGACGTGCCATTTGATGAAATCTGTAGTGTATTGTTGCACCAATTACTTTCCGCATGTAAAGCCAAATAAGCAAATTGTCCCTCATATTTGTGATCTTTGATTGTTATTTATTGTATGTATTTTATAACTGATGTCTGTATTTGACTACTGTCCTACTTCTTATATTATTTTTCTCTCTATGACATCACAAACATAAACTTTTTATGATGAATATTATATATCCATATGTACATATGGATATATTAACAAGAGAGAAGAAGCCTATTAAATACTCTGGAGTCTGAAGTGTGTTTTAAATTAAAATAATAAAATTTTAAAACCTGTTTTAAAATATGTCGCAAAGCAAAGTAATGGCACTATGACAGACATGCTGTGATCTCTCTGCTGCGCCTGTTAAAAGCCTGGCAGGTGAATTGTGAATACGCTGGAAGCATGAAAGTTGCTTTTGAATGGGGGAGGAGCACAAAGACTTGCAGTTGTCAAGTCTGGAAAAGATACAAGCATGTCTGACCTCTATATGCCACTGAAGGACAGGAAAGATCGTGTTTTGAGACTGTTCTCAGCAACAGAAAAAAACCTTCTTGACCTGCTCTTAAAAGAAAAGGCTCAAGTCAAGCATGAGACTTAGGTTTCAAGGAGAAGGCTTAACATTTGCATTTAAAAAGTCCAGTCAGTTTTTCGGTTTGGACTGGTAAGTGGTACTCTTTGTTTTGTTGTTGCTGAGGTGCAGTTTTAACTCAGTTTCTTTGGGGATTATTAGGGATGACTGGTAATTGTCTGCATAAAAGTAATAAGGCACATTGGATTCTGATTTCCTGAAATAGGGCACAGACAGAAATGTAAACTCTGGACAAAGGTGCATGTGCATATGTCCAACAAGTTTTTGCAACTTTGGTGACCACCAGCTGATTAGATTATTTGTGAGATGCATTATTAGTAATATAGAGGCTGAGCTCCCAGAGATAGACAAAGAAGTTCATCTCCATGAACAGTGGAGTTGGTGAACTCTATGAAGTTCACCATGATGCGCAGCACTCTACTCAAATACATCCATTATCTATACCGCTTATCCTAACAAGGGTTGCACGGGGGCTAGAGCCTATCCCAGCTGACATTGGACAAGAGGTGGGGTAGCCCCTGGACAGGTCGCCAGTCTATCACAGGGCTGACGTAAACAAACAACCACACACACACACACACACACTCACTCCTACTGGTAATTTCCTCCCACAGGGAGGAAGTACCCCGAGAGAACCCACACAGACACCGGGACAACATGCAAATTCCACACAGAAAGTCACCAGGGCGGTCAGGCTCAAACCCAGAACCTTCTTGCTGGAAGGTGACAGTGCTAACCACCGCGCTACCATGCCATCCCAAACGAGCAATTCATTTTTTTTATCGATTCACAGCCCTAATTGTAACATGAAATGACCTTATAATATAGCTGCCATTGTGTATCATTAAATCATACACCATGGCTCTGACACAATAACATAACTCTGTTATCTGATGCTGGCTCCTCAGAATAACATCGCATCACCCTCCTCTACATTCCACTATAATGGTCCACATTACAGCTGCTTGTAAAGCCCAATATGTTGCCATGGCAACAGTAGATGTATAGGCATGCCTATGTGTGTCTCCTGCAATGGCAACATCACTAATAATGCAAAAGGCATTCAAATTTTTAAATGTCTTTGACATTTAAGGTTATGCTTTAAGGGAGAAACAAGTGTGTGAGGCTTGGCTTGTTTGTCTGCCTATTTGGGGAAACGTGTTTTATTTATGATGATGTCAGGTCATGATGAACCACATCAGTTGTGTGTATGTGAGTGTGTTTCTTTGCATAAAAATTGCAATTTGCTATTGTTGTAAAAAAAAGAGTTTCCATTTTTAATGCATTTAAAAAATTCCATACAGAGTTTCTCTTTACTTAATGCTGATAAATTTTTAGCCAGAGAAAGCTTGGTAATCTCAACAGAAGCAAACTCTATAATTCATACTCTGCTGTTGAGCTGCACACTAACCTGAAGCACTGGGTGGGTGGTCTCCATGTGCTCATTCTGAATTCATTACTTCAGGGAAACCACACATAGAGAGTAAAACACACATGCACAGATCCAAACATTAAAAATATATACATATGTGAGACTAACTCTCTCAAAACGCCTGCTCAGCTGTAGAAGACACCTTAATAATTATAAGCAGCAAACAATAATGATGTGCAATACCAGTTATTTCCTTTTTGATCCAATACCAAGTAAAATCCAGACTGCTTTCTCCAATACCAATATTTGTGATGGGTCTAGACAACACTAGCTCTCTCACCCTCTGTCTGACTGGTCAATATCACAGTTGAAAACGTGCCTGATTGATGCTTGCCATAGCAGCATCCTGTTAAACTACTTCCCACTCAGACAGTGTTGTCCTACTATAATGAAAACCAGCAGCAGTTCACCTTAACTCTGACCTGTTACCCCTGCATCAGCTCAGTGTAGAAGTGTGTGTGGTAAAGGGACGTGAACATGCAATGCTTTTTACAGGGATAGATCGGACCAAAAACACACCCTACAAAGTCACTGAAATATACTGAACTATCCAGGACCATTTTATCGGCAGCTGTAAAATAATATATATGGCACCCTGAGGTTTTTAAAGATTGTCATGTAGCTTTACAAGTTCCTCCCCACCAGATGGACTGGATTAAAGACATATTTCATTTTGGCAAACCATTTCAAATTACATTATGACTGTGGGCAGCAAAACCTAAAAATAAGCTAGGTGGATGAGTTGCTAAAACATAATTACCTATACAAATACTGCCCTTAGTTCAGGTGGTGCAATATGATGGAACATGGTACAGTATGCATTAGTTTAAAAAGTACATTAATATTATTATATATTGTAATACATAGTTTCCTGTTCTGTTCTTGTGTTGTGATTACTTGCTGCTAAAATTCTATTATTTCTGAGGACTTGAGGTCATATTGGCTTAATTCATGACAGTGTGCAGAGGTTTGCTGAAAGAGCCGGTCAAAATCGTTCCCTCATGTGCAACTGTCACAGCTCAACATTTGTTAAAAATGTCATGTGTTATGGCTATTGTGTTGTGGAAAAGTTTCTTTATTTGCTTGTCTTGATCCATTAACTTGTTTTTACCTCTGTAAACTAAGCTGTCTGATGAGGCAGAGGGTGTATCTGTACCATGATTCATATTTTAATGTCTTTTTCTTACATTTAGTTTGGGTCATTTAATCCACCAAAAAAAAAGATACCTTATGGAATGAATGTTCTAGTCTAGTCACTGGCTTTTTTTAAACAACCAAACCAGGAACTGCAAACTTAAAGTCATGCAGGTCATGTAGCACCTTAGTATAATGAATATATTTGTTTTGTCTTGTCTCAACGGGCTCACTAAGAAATAATTGATTCTGAGCATTGTTAGTCAAGACTGGAGCTCCACTTCATTTTATGAATAATGAAGAACAAATAACAAATAAGATGAATAATGTACCATAATATTACTGGGGAGATTACTGTGTGGCCTCTGGGTTTCATTTATTTGTTAATGAGTACTGCTAAAATGCATGTTGTAAGACACAGGCACATACATCTATAATATTTGTTCAAAATTCTCTCATCATGTATGGCTGTCACATTCAATCAGCATTAAATGTACTTTGTCTTTAGTGTTAATTAGGAAATACTAGCATGCTGAAACACTGAACTAAAAAGGGGGACAAACATTATATCTGTTTAGCATCAGCATGCTAGCACTGTCATCGCAATAATGTTACAAGGCTGATGTCAGCATTTATCCTAAAGCACCTCTGGGTCTAAGTACAGCCTTATGGATGTGTCAGCATGGTTGTAGACACTTAGTCTAAACATAGAAAATCCCCACAGCTACATGCTGACACTTATAAGATAGGATTTAGCTTCTTAAATCCAGTGGTGGAGCAGGAAATCATAGTGTGAATGGGTCTACAGAAAATAGGGTGGGCCTCTTTCATTGGTCAAATGTTGATTCTTCACTGTCTTTGGATGAGCAGCTCTTTTCTCCCCTAAGTCTTGTGACTGGGCCCAAGAATACAGAAATCTGTGAAATAACTGGGTAAGTTTTATGGCAGGAATCTGGAAGCAGATGAGTTGTTTTTTTTTTCGGATGATGCGCTACTGAGCAGCTTTCATAGGAAAGAATGGGAACTGTCTAGCAATGCTGTATCCAGTTCTTCATTAATGTATCCATGTTGCTGATGGTCATACCTCCCAAATCTCAACTATGCATTGTGTGGAGCTGCACATCCTAGATGCCAATTGATTGATCTGACTCTGACTCTGCTCTGACCAAGATGAGCTGCCTGCTATTGATCTGCTAGTGAATACTCACATCTCCTAAAAGAATGGAGCAAATTGGCATTACTTGGCTAGATGGACCACCTATTCTCAATCTAATGCCACTCGCTCTCTTCATTCATTCTCTAACTTGATCAACCTAGTTCAGGCAGGCAGTGAATATCACAAGCTTGCACAAAGTTTATTTTGAAGTGGTACAGGCTGGAAATTGGTCTGAAATGGAAATCAGAGAACTGTTCGTCCTCCATTCAGAGAAAGAAATTATTGACAAGATAAATAGATAATTTCACTGCTTTGTGTCTGTCTCATTTGATTGTGTGAACTGCTGCAGCTTTATGTCTGAACCCCCCAAAAAGCAAGTGCTACAAGGCTGCATGTAGCCCACAATTTCATGGCTACCATGTCTGAAAGGGGCTTTAGTCTATGCTCACCTAAATCAATATCCAACTGTCGCCATTGGCATAAACATAAAAATGTGCAGCGAGTTTGCATAAATCAGTATAAAAGCAGAAAATCTGTGGCTCTTTATTGCAAACTGTTTGCTCTGAATGCTGTCTAAAAGGCACTTTGGTGGTCTTATTTTCCTGGTGTTTGCAGCTCATACTGGTTCAGATTTGTAAGCCTCCCCAGTACCTTCAGATGGGCCATCTTGAGCTGTAGCTTCCCTGCAACATAGTGACAAAACAATACATACAACAAGAATGCAAGAGTTGTTTTGTGTTGGCTTTAGCTTCTAGCTCTAAAACTTTTCTGTACCTGTAAACAGCTACGATAGTTACATTTCAGCTCCGCCATGAAACAGCAAAGCACTTTCAGCAGGGATCCTTGGACGAGTGATAGTAGTGACCAACACCCTTCAGGCTTGGAACAGTATTACTGTTACATTGCTGCCGTGTACTCAATCTGGCTTCTCCCTGAACAACCACTCTGCTCCTCAGGCCAGTCATTTTCTGAGCTTGGGTTGTGTCGATATTGACCTCCCACAGGTACACAACTCTCCTTTCATCATTCCCTCTTTCTACCATGCAGGAGCAAAAAAAAAAAAAAAAAAAATAGGCACACATCCCTTAGTACCTAGATTCATAACCTCTTTGCTGTCAGTCAGAACTTATTGTATGTGTGTGTGTACGTGTAGGTGTGTGTGTCTTTGTGCATGTGACTTTCTCCCTAAGATGATTGTAGGTAGGAGGTATTACCATAAAAGTAAGCTGTTACTTCTTTCAAGGCTGGAAAAATAAATCATAAAAGTACAAATATGCAAATATTTCACATTTTTTACTGGGTTATTTGACTTTTAACCTGACCTTTGTGTGTCGTAGGCATATTCTGAAAACCATGCAACTCCTTATGACTCAATGGATGTTTAATTCATACAGGAGAGAGTGAATTATCTTAACCACTTTTCTCTCAGACTAAAAAGCTGGTGCAAGACTGCCTAATAAACCAGGGAGCACAAAATGTCACATGCATGCATTAGAGAAAATGCAGACCATTCTTGGTTGGTGCCTTGTGTTTTAAAATTGCAAGTGGACACATTTCATGACAATGGTTTGCTATGTGGCTGTTACAGGAAAACAGAAAACATATGTGAGACTGCACTGAGCAGCTTTTCATTTGTTTGTTTACTGAAGACTTCCCAAAAAGTAATTTTGAAGATCTGCGCTTTGTTGTTTATGTGAAGAGCTATTTATGTAAAATTCACACAAAATCCAATCATGTGGAGATCCAAGCAGTACATTTGCACACTGTGTATATTGTGTTCAGAACAATGGAAATCTGTAGATCTGATTTGCAGACAGCAAACTGCTGACACCTCTTGTTGTATTTTCAATACAATATGTTCTGTTGTTGTACTTTGTTGCGTTGTTTCCAATATACTTGTATTGCTCTAGAACACTCTAGCTACTGTATTACAATTTTTATTACAGTAATCAAACATCATAACCAACAGCTCATCAATAATGTAACCAACTATTCCAAATTTCACAGGCATGTAATTATCATTTAGGGATACTAAATCACTTTTTGTCACTTTTTTAAATATTGCCCCTGACTGCCACTTTTATTGATGATTAAAAATATAAACTAAGAGACTAACCTTGGTGTAATATCTGTCTCAGTGACCTATTAATGCCCGTTCCTTTCTAAAATAATCACTCAGAGACAGCATAATATCTAATTTATGGTCCCATCACTGCAGTTCATTAAAAAATAAATACAAAGATAATTAAGGCCCATGTTCTGTGCCCTTGAAATTGGGTTCTTAGCTGTTTTTTTTTTTTTTATAAGAAATGAACAGAATGCATGTGAAAGGCTCTCTAGACATCAAAAAATACTTTAGAGGCAATATAGTCTTTAAAAGAAAAGCACCGAAGGGAGCGGGGAGTCAAAAAAGTTTCCCAAGATACTAAGCCTCATTAATAAGTGGAATTTCCACTTGAGTTGGTAAACCAAGATGTCAGATAACAAGAAAGTGATTTCACAAAGTCATTACAAAAGATAAAAAAATATTTCCTTTATTTCTCCCTCATTTTCACACTAGGATAAGTAGCTGAACTACATCGAGATTTGCAAAGTACAGTGGGTACGGAAAGTATTCAGATCCCCTTAAATTTTTCACTCTTTGTTATATTGCAGCCATATGCTAAAATCATTTAAGTTCATTTTTTTCCTCATTAATGTACACACAGCACCCCATATTGACAGAAAAACACAGAATGTTTGACATTTTTGCAGATTTATTAAAAAAGAAAAACTGAAATATCACATGGTCATAAGTATTCAGACCCTTTGCTCAGTATTTAAGCTTAAATGATTTTAGCATGTGGCTGCAATATAACAAAGAGTGAAAAATTTAAGGGGGTCTGAATACTTTCCGTAACCACTGTGTGTATATATATATATATGTTTCTGAGAACGTGAGAATGGAAGGCATCCTGAGTGTGTGAGTGTAATGGGCAGCTGAAAAGAGAACGAGGATAATTGAATTGACTGAAGAAATTGCAGCAAAACCTGAAAAATAGGTATTTTTATTATTCTGCCCACCCATTTCTATCAGTGAGGCCGGATGAAATAATATCTCTTTGTATAACATTATCACCTTCATGAAAGACTGTTGGATTAGACTGACTCAGTCTGAGCTAGGTGTTCCTAATAAACTGACAACTGGGTGTATATTTTGGAGCATATTTCAAATACACATATGAAGAAGTGATGTACTGTTACTCATCAGCGTTACAGTGCGTTATAAACAAGTATAACATGTCCATATAGATTTAATAACAGATAAACAGAGGGACCTAACAAAGTGTTACACGTTTTAGGTTGGACGCGAGTCACGTGCTACAGTTTACACCAGGGTGATCTAATCCAAGTCATCATGAACAGCAAAGCACCAGCTGCAGCGTTCAGTAAAAACGTCTGGTTCCCCGTGGAAGTTAATGTGGAAGAGCTTCACACATTTTACCATCAATGCAAAGGTTGAGCTGCTGTTTTTATTCTGTGAATTACAACAAACCACCGTATTCTCCCTAACCAAATTGTATTTGGCTGCCTAAACACATGAAATCAAGATGTTCCATAATTATAGCGTGTTCGTGACTGTTTCCATGACAACGAAAATGTGGTTAGTTTGCAAATGCGATATACGTTGGAGGACCTGCTGCCTATTTGCCCATCAGTGCAGGAGCTCTGTGTCAGGAGGTGTCA
>NW_018127942.1:592356-599123 GCF_001952655.1 Monopterus albus | reverse complement strand
AGCAAAGGGTCTGAATACTTATGACCATGTGATATTTCAGTTTTTCTTTTTTAATAAATCTGCAAAAATGTCAAAACTTCTGTGTTTTTCTGTCAATATGGGGTGCTGTGTGTACATTAATGAGGAAAAAAATGAACTTAAATGATTTTAGCATATGGCTGCAATATAACAAAGAGTGAAAAATTTAAGGGGGTCTGAATACTTTCCGTACCCACTGTAAATCAAAAAGTTCACTTACTTTTTGAGACATTTTTTGTATGCTTCACAAATGCTCAAAAATGCTGTTGCGTGGTGTTTCAAAAGGTTAACTGAGTAAACCTGTTTGGATCTTAACTTTTCGTTACTGTTGTTTATGTATGACCTGTGAACAATTATGCTCTTTTTGCAATAAACTCAGCTGAGTGGCATTTTCGCTGGTATGTGACTCTTCTGTATTGTATCTTGTTATAATTTCAAATCACATGTACATTCTCAACTATTTACATATTTATTTTTACAAAGTAGTTTAAACGCCTTTTTATAAGTAGCTTTAATTGGCCAAACTAGATTTCTCCCAAGGGTAGCTTTGCTGTAGTTCAGCTTCTTCCAGTGCAAAGTAATTGGTATCTTGCAAAGCTACTGTATAATTTCAAAGTAGCTTCCCCTACAATGATCATATAGATATATATGAATCATACTAATCTTCTCATCCAGCTCTCAGCAAGAAAGCAAATAAGTATAATTCCCAAAATGCCGAAATATCCTTTTAACTCTACACAATATCAGTAATTTATGTTTAATGAGTCTAGAGAGTCCAGTCTTTTGTGCCTGAAGAAAATTTGTGTTCTTCTCCTGTTAAATTAATATATTGTAATATAGCGTAATACCATTACTGTAGCCAAGAGTGTACAAGATAATACCTACTGTATATCACTGAGGGCAGGTCAAGATTCAACATCTGAATCAAGAAAATTTTGGTAAGGACAAAGCTTGTTACAGCATGTGGAGATCTTTTTGGCTGTAGGATGTGCCTCAGAGTTTTTAAAGTAGCCCTCTCTCAACCAGTAACAAAAGTGTGATGTTTCATCTGTCCTCCGCCTAGTGTATGGGAGGTTGGTCTGCCCGAAGCTATTGACCAGAACCAGGGAGGAAAAAATGAAAGCCAACTCTGACACCAGCCTGGGTTGTATTTCCTGAAGATCCATCCTCTCATATATTACATTTTTTCCAAGCCAATTCCACCCTCTTTGCCCCATGTGCCAATGTTGCAGTCAAGTCCCCAGTGTTTGAGTCTGAGTCACCAAAGAATAAGAGTCAGAGTGGAGTCCCAGTTAAGTGAGTCAGAGACATCAAGATCTACATTTAACGCAACTGACACAGCTCTCACTATTTTATATTCCAAACTTTCTAGCTTTGTATTAACTTTGTATTAACAGTATATTGCAGAAGCCACACTAGACTTTCATCATTCTGACGGACAGGGTCATAAAAATAATTTATTATTACCCCTCAATTTAATTTTAATTAATTTCCATTTCATTTTTTAAATTAATATACAGAACAAGCTCATGTGCAGCCACTTTTCATGTCAACATGACATAAAGCAAATGACTTTTTTTGGCACTGACAGCAAAGGCCACTAAAAATACTGTGGCTAATGTTCGTAAACAGGCAAATATGAAAATTGCATTTTTACAAAATTAGACAATTACCATTAAAATATGAACAACTCATTTACAAGAAGGTAAGGGTAACTGAATTGGACTCAGCTGACCTGCTGTAGCCTGTCCTGCTGCAGGGTGATTGTCACTAGGTTTCTCATGGCCCTTAAAATTTTGATCTGAAAGCTGAATCCATGCTCTGCTGCCACACAAGAGACTGGACTTGCCAGCTCCACTTCAGCCAAAGTTTTGAAGTTTCTCTCTGTAAGTGATTAGAAGTTCCTCTGAACATGAGATTTCCCAATCCTGACACACTCACTTCACCATGAGGAATCCACTGCATGTGCTCTTTCTGCACCAGAGGCGCAGCTGCTCCCCTCTGTGATCTGTAGTGGTCACAGAAGCGCTTCGTTGCCTCCAGTCCAAGGCTCTTTAACAGGCTGCCAGCTCCCAGATAGCGAGGTGCACTGAATATGTCTCAGTTGTCGTTCATCCAGCGCATCAGTTCTTTTTTTCGCCTCACTTATCAATGCCATAGCAACCATTCAGGCTTTTAGTACCCTAAAAAACTAACGTTAAGTTAGTGTAGATCTCCCTCTGTGTTCTAATCTGATAAAATTACTTTTCAGCTTTCAGACTGTTCTATCATTAATAAAAAAAATGTCATCAATTACAGAAAATATTTGGTTAACAGAACCTCTTGTGTATTGCATCACCACATTGCTCGACAATTTCATACATAAAAATCATTTATAGAAAGGAGAAGTGTATAGTGGATGTCACGATTACAGCATGGTGTGAATGAACACATTTTAATATCAATATCTTATGCCAAATTATTATAATATAATAATTCCAAGTCCAAATACAGTCAATGCTTGAGCCCGAGCCCAAGTCCGAGTCATCAGTGCTCAAGTTTAAGTTGAGTCACAAGTCCTGAAAATCTGGACTCGAGTCTGAGTCCTGGGCTTGAGTACTACAACACTGCCATGTGCACCCACAGACAGATTCAGCATGGTGTCCTCTCCCTTGTATCGTTGTGCCTTGGTGTGACTCTATTATTACACTACATTTTTTCTGCTTAGTTTTACTGTGTCAGCCCCTGTTCCTGCAGTTTAATCTCACAGCCTCTTCCCTCTGCCTGACTACTTTCACCTAATCCCTTTTTCTTGTGTCCCCCGTCTTCTCAGCACTAAATTAAATTGTTGAAAAATCAACAATGGAAGAAAAACAGTTGGATAGTGTGAAGAGCGTGCAAGATAACCGCATATGCTTAGTCACCTACTCCATCTCTTTTTTCCCCTGTGCTTCTCTCAATTCATCATTTTACTTTTTTCACCTCTTGCTCTCAGTCATCCCTAGCCTTGACCTCCTTTCTCTTCTTGCAAAGCTCCCGACGGTCTCACCCTGCTTCAGTCTTACTCGCTCCCCTCCCTTTTTATACACTGTATATCCAGAGCTACAGCATGTTAGGGGTGGGGGCTGCTCTGATTCCATCTCCCAAACAAATGACTGTGAGGAGATAAAGAGAAAGGAAAGGTAGAAAGATTGTGTGAGCTCTCATTCCTCTGAGATAAGCACGGCCACTGAGTGTGTGGGTGTGTGTCTGTATAAGGAAAAGAGGCAGCAGGGAGGTACTGCAACATGTCACCCTATCAGCCACCGACACTCAGGCTTCACTGAAGACCACCCCTCACTGCTTGTGATGTGTGGTGATAGGCCACTCTCTCATTTGGACTCTCTCTAGAGCAGCCAAAGGTAATCATGTGTGGAATCATGTCGCCATCAATCTGTAAAAGCGATGCACACTGCATTCAGACAAGAAGAAATGTGTTTTTTGTGGCCCAGTGTTCCCTGCCTGAAAAACAAAACAAAAAAAAAACAAAAAACTGTTTAACTTTTGCTCTTGAATCTCCTAAAAACAGAGCTGCTTTGTTGAATTTTGGAAGAATGTGCAATGAATGAATAATTACACTTTCACTTTTAAGAGAATCAGAATTGTTTTTATAAAAGGAGCTTAACGGATTTCTACACTCCATCTACTCGCCAGATACTTTGCTTTCTCCCACACACACATGCCCCTTTTCAACTCCCTAAAGTTTCTCTCTTGCCGTAACAGTCTGGTAAATACGGCCAACAGCTGCGATTTCTGACACAACTAGTCAGCGTGTCACAGCCGAACAAGTCCCTCATACCTCCTTTCACCCGTTCATTTTACAGTCTGCTGCTGGCTTGCTCTTTCTTCCTCTGCTCCCTCACACCATGACTAATTGAAATCAGAGGATGAAGGCTTAATGTTTTGTTTTTTCCCCTTTGTTTTCCATCACGGCCTTTCACGTTCCAAAAGCACTCCTTTTATTGCTACAGTCGAGTGAGTATTTAGTTACACACATGAGGGGAAGTGTGATGTACCAAGATGAAAACAGACAAGACAGTGTTTTTTTTTCATACAAGACCTCACACATGTAGCAAGGCTTATTACCTGTTACTACTGTTTATAATTAGTGAGATAAGAATGGTTTCTAATACCCTTATTGTGGAAATATGTCAATGTTTTCCTCTTTCTGCTCTGAATAAACACCACATTTAGCAAAATGAGAAAAAAAGCAACAGATGCTGTCTGTTCCTGTGGAGATTTGGTACAACTTTAGTAACTAAACCAGGCTAACACGGTATCGAAATCACTCCCTATGTACTGTGAAGTGCGCTATACAGTATATTTATTGTCCATCATTTTATTAGAATGTCCAAACTGGAGAGGAATTGTATACCCTCTATAGTGCCTTTAAAAAAAACTAAACAATGTAATGAAAAAAAGTTGTGTTCATGGAATGTACAATACTTTTTGATAATAATCCCATAATGCAATGGGTTGCACTTTACAGATACTAAAAATCTTAAATTACTGCTCACTCTGATCAGCTGTTATATACAGCAGGGAGTGGTGAGTGAGGAAGTAATTATGGATGTGGCCAAAAGTCCATGGCCGATCTAGCAGCTCAGCAGTGTTTTGAGCTCAACAGTCATATAAGCAAGCTAAAACATTTTACAAAAAAATGCTAAAATGATGATGTTAGGAAGGCATAATGTGTTCCATGCTCACCATCTTACTTTAACATGCCAGCATGCTAACATTTGATAATTAGCATGAAACATATCATACAGCTGAGGATGATGGGAATGTCAAAAACCAAAACACTAAATAAGTAAAATTCTGAACTGATAATGACAATATGTGAAACATGATATTACCAAAGCTACCGGGACGCATTACCTGAAAATTATTGATATTTAAATCCAAAGTATGACTAAAACTCAACATGTTTATAACTTTTCCTCATTCAATGTTACGGTAAAAAAAAAAAAAAAACATATAAGGCATGTCATTATTAATGGATTACTAATGTCTTTTTAAATTATTTATAATTGTTTACTAATGATCTTTAGATCAGCATTGAGCCTAATTTCTTACTAGCTTGGTGTTTATCCTGTTTTGCTGGTATTTTAGTTAGCTCCTAAGTCAGGCCGGACCCACAAATAGGCAATTTGCAACTTGTGCCAGGAACAGCTTATACACCGTTTCAGCCAGATAATGGTCTGGTGTTTATAAATAAATAAAAAAAATAGAAAGAAGAAAAATGAGTATCAGGCACTAAAATTGTTCATTGTCCGTAGTGTGTCATAGTGGAGGACAACCCACTCAGCATCTAGGAAAGCCTCACAAATTAAGACTTCCTGACAAAAAGGCGGACTAGTGAGGTTTTATGCATTCTGTCCATTCTTACAAGAGTCCTCAACATAAAACATCACTTTAATAATTATATTAAAAACAGAAACAAACACTTAAAACCCACAGTATTCCCAGTTTGATGACTTCTGCAACATGTACCACAACGCTGACCCACAGGAGTACACAGATCTCATAACTGTAACCATGACAAAGCAAAGGGAATTAACGTTGCTGGTGCTGCTGTCAAGCAGAGGAGAAAGGTTGGCCTCTGGATAGCAATAACCGATCTGTGTCCAACGTGCAGCCTGCCAAGTCTCTTGGGCAAGTCACAGCAAGAATGCATCACTCTGTGTTTACCTTCTGTAATATGACACATCTGGAAGGCAAAAATAATGTGTGACCATTCACAGCTACAACTGATTTCTTTTCTTCTTCTTTTTTACAACCAATCCAATTGCTCTTCAGTTTGTTAGCAATGTTTCCAAGATGTGTTCTCTCTTGCAGATGCACTGTAGAGTTGACATTTATGTGACTAGAACCAACTCACTGTTTTGAAACCTCTAGACTCTAGAGCATCTAATAATCTGCTTTCAAGTAGTTATTACATCAATACATTATTTGCACTTTGTGTTATACAAAACGCACAAAGATTTTTTAAATCCATAATTAAAGCTATTTTCATAGTCAGATGTTAAACTAGACAGCAGTCAGAGAGTGCAAACGTCCACCAAGGGGCAACTCAGTTATATTCAGCAATATTCAAATGCCAGCTAAAACATAATCCCCACCCTTGGTAGAGGTGATTATGTTAAATGATATGTTCACAAATTCACAAATGAAAATAGTGATTCCAGTAATGTACACAAAAAAATTGTAAAATACTAAACATTATTATTATTGTTGTTGTTTTTTTCATTGCTACTAGATGCATTTCTTTGAATGTGCACCTACAGCTTCCCATTCTCTTCTTTGTTTGGTTCTTCATTAGACAGAGAAAGGCCAATTATCTCCTACAGGCTCACTGAGGAGTGACCCCAAGAGAGTGAATGGGGGAGTGTTAACAATTATCCAGCCTCCAAGATAAGAATGTGATCCATTTACTCTGAAGTATTTGGCAGCCAGCACATCCACTCTGCACTCTAAAGCCCTCTAAAGAGAATGTCTCACTCTTCCTCATTTTTTGGTCTGAAAATCTGTCTTCCTGTTGACTGTCGAGAGAAATGTGAATCAGAGAAGGGAGAAAGATGGGCTTTTATGAGATAAAAGTTGGAGGGGAAAGACAGTTAGATTACTTTTTTAACCTTGGGCACGTTTTTGTCACTCACGCTTGTCACGGCTTTAACGGGTGTGAAGCGGCACACAACTATCCTACTGTAGATCAACGGGACTTTGAGTAG
>NW_018127942.1:549767-592305 GCF_001952655.1 Monopterus albus | reverse complement strand
ACAGCAAATAGACTAATCCAAGGACAGCTGCTCTGTTTTCTTTTCTGGCGCGCTTGCATGTTTTCATCTGTTACATGGAGAAAACCTGCTGGTTGTATTGATCGTCATGTGGATTGGCTCATGACAATCACATAACAATTACCTTAAAGTGAGTCTATATTTACTGAAAGCTGCTAATAAATGATGAGTTCTGATTGATTATAGCATAAGAAAACAATGAGCACACTATCCATGCAGAAAATCTTAGAAAATCTCTTAATGTGTGTGTGTGTGAGTAGATTTACAACAGGGAGAGTGATGGGAGTAATGTAAGCTGTAATTGGGGTGGCACAGGGTCAGTGGTGGATTCTTAATGAGGCATTTCGTTGTGGGGACAAGGTGTCCTCTCATGAATGACATGTGAACAGCATGTTTTAATGCCACTATCAAGCTGAATGCCATTTAAGCAGTATATATGAAAACAATATGTAAATAAGATGTAAAATCTATGTTATAGGTTTCATTCTTAATGCAACGAGTTTGATATTGTAATGAGAGTATTGTGAGCTTCCATGAAACTGCACGGGACAAAACAAGATCAGATACAGTAGGGTTTCACTTGAGACAGGGCCATAAAGTATTAATATTCTATATTTATCAACAGTTTTTAAAGCTGAATTAAGAGTAAAAGTCACGTTTTGTTGAATTTTTTTTCTGCCATGCTCGCGCTCCCTACATTAGTGTTCTCTGGACGTGTGGGGGTAAATTTTTGATTGGTGGAATCACTTCCTTTGTAATAGCCACACAGGCAGTTAACCAGCTGGGGGACAAGTGTTGTTAGTTGTTGTCCCATCTGCGATTTGAGCAGATTGTAGTTAGTTGGTACATGACTTCATTTTGGGGTTAAATTGGACTATTGGAAATAAAAATGCTATGCAAATCATAGCTTGTCTTGGATGTCTTTTGTTTTGTGTTTCTTATTTTGGGGTTCTGAATTTTCCTGTGCTGCTTCGTTTGTTTTTGTATTCCTATAAAACTGTCAGCTCTACTCTGCAGACATTCTGCAAGTGGCACAGAACTCCAAACTAGTTAGCATTCAGGCAGCAGTACCCCTGTTATTTTACAAGTTAATTTCACAATCAATTTTCATCAGTGACTTACCTTACTGCTGACTTCAGATAACCTTCTGAAAAATATATTTCAGTCTATATACTCCAGGTTACTGGCAGTTATTGTGAGTAGTGGTATCAAGCCTGTTAGCTTGTTTGTTGGCTTATTGCTGTATTTACAACATAATACTACAACAGCTAAATCTGAAAACTGTTTAACACTTATTAAGTAGGAAAAAAATGCCTAATGCTCCTCCTTAGTCCACAAATGAATAAATTGTTCACCTACACCATGTTTTAATGTACACACACTCAGTATTTAACTGGTCTTAGTCAATTACTATAGTTATATATAAGCTATAATTTTGAATGATAATAATTTTGGGTTGTATCTTATGTTGGCTGGTTTGCAGTTCCACATCTCTTTGCAGTTTTATTAAGGGACTAATTTAACCTATTCATTTTTCCCATAGACAATGTGATATGCCCTACAGACAGTGTACCTCTACAGCTTAGACTGGCATGAAACTCTGACAGTTCAGTCCAAACACCTTACAAAATAGTGGTACTTTGATTTAAGGTGTAAGCTTGTGTATATAAGAACTGTGAGGTAGGTATTAACTATACTGCCCAGTGAGCATTTTGGCAAGAAAAATGCCACTTGCTGGGATTAATTAAGATAATGCTCTGTGAGGTTTTTCTCTTTCTTGCCTTAAAATGTTTGAGGTCATTGAAGGGTTTGACACCTGAACACACTGAGAATTGTTCCTCTCTCTTTGCTGGCCAATTGGAATTTATTGAGACAGAGTATTTGAGGTACAGTATAGCATGAAATATGCAACTGTATGCTAGTTCTACTCTATTATAGCCTAGGCTCGCTCACTGTCTTCTTCTTTCTCCCTCCCCATCACATACTGACACATATCGTTGCCTCCAAGCCTTCCAACTCCCTGCTCTGTTCACAGTCTGTCAGTCCTGCCTCTCCACTAAAATCAAAATGGAAATGATGACAGGCAATCTATATGGAAATGGTATACAGGTGTACCAGCACACTGTGCTTAGGAAACATGGACATCCATGGTCTTAATTTGCTACTCATATATTCTCCAGGGAAATAGCTGTGCTATTGTTTGGCTTGTTTGGCTTTTCATACAGCTTTAGGGATTTTTTTTTAAAGCTTGACATTGGTGAGAACAACATAGCATAGAACATGGCAATTACTGCTGTTCTGTCTGCACTGAGTGACTCATACAACAGTCTATATAAATAGTAAATAGATAACTATGTACTATTTATTCAAGGGCACTGATTGCTGGTATAAATTGCATTGCCTAAGAATGAAAGCACATAGTCCAGTACAAGACATTTGTACCATTTTAATTCTTTAAAAAGGACACCATTCTTAATCCTTGAAGAGTTGACTCATCATGAAACTGGATAAATAAATTGATATAAAGGAGATTAACTGTAGCTACAAACTTTTGCATTCTCATTACTTCAGCATGACAGAATCTGTGTATAGAAGTTGTGGGGAAATCAGACATGATGTGATGTCATGTAGATGTACATTTACCCAGTATTTCAATGAGACAATCAGCCATTTGTGGTCCTAACCACAATATGTAAATGAATTAGGGGTTTTCTCCCCATTAATTTACTCATTTACAGTACAATGCATCTCATCAATTAGAAAAGAAATGTAAATAAAGAATATGGAGCACTGTAAAATACTCATTATATTTATATGAGAAATTTACAATCAGTTAAAACACTAGCTAAACTGAATCATAGGGGCCCTGTAGCATTTCTGCAGTGTCATCAGGAAATCACCATGACCGAGAGTCCTTCCTCCTACTTACATAACCCACTCTTTTCCCACTGACTTTGTATACAAAGGATTTTATTACATTCATTGCCAAATAACACCATGCCATATTGGTTTTGAGAAAAAGAAAAGGAGAAATTAGGGGAGACAGAGTGCGAGAAAAAGTCAGATAGAATTAGGCAGTGAAGTAGGATGAAGACCAGAAGGAAACAGTGGCACGGGGGGCTGGTTGGAGTTGGCTCATTCTTGACACATTCAATATGCTGCTCTGGGTACACTTTGTCCCATGCCAAGTTGTTGTTTTCCCCACTGAGACCCACGGCACTGCCTGCAGCCCAGCTTGCTTCCTTAACACACTGCTTTAGAAAGGTCAGAGTGGACTCTGTACTGCTGGACCAAGACTGCTGATAAGTATGAAGATGCAGCCACAAGTCCCAGATGAGTTTCTCACATTATTTATAACCATAAAGCTCAGATGGAGAGCACAACCAGATCAAACAGAGTAAGTGCAATGAAGGCCAAGTGGGGCAGCTGCAGCACCAGATTCAGGGTCAGGCTCGTGACCATAAGACGCTGTAAGAAATCCCCAACCAATAAAGCGGTTTGACACTGGTGTGTGGAGAGTCAGGTTGCTGTTGTCATCTCATCAATCTCTCTGACATTGTCTTGAGGAAAAAATATTTAACCCCTTCTCCTTCAGTCTTCTTCTTTCCCACCTCCTCTTATGGTTGTTGAAATCAACTTATTCCACACTGTGCAGCAGTATCAAATCAAATATATTCTGTGTGGGACTGTTCGCCTGGCTCCAAAGCTCTGAAATGCTGTCCACATCTCCACTTGTTTTCAGTCTTTCAGTTAGGTCTGTTGTTGCATTTGTTGTTGCAAAAACAGCCAAAAATAATTAGAAATCCAAGTGTGTATGAGATCAGCAAAGCTGTACATGTGTTTACAGTATTATTGACTTAGAGAAGCATATTTTTCTGATAGTCATGAAATTAGCTTCCCAGCAACCACTATACGCCGGAATCCATGTTGTCTGAAAATGACAGTGGAAGGACAGATATGTTACTTAGGGCCAAACAAAACACCCCACCACACAAATAGAGCCAAGCCAAACCAAACCAAACCAATCTAAATAGCCAAAACGAATTAGCCAAATGCCACGTGCATGTTCTATACCAGGGGTTTTCAACCAGTGGTCCGCAGCCCCCTGGTGCTCCATGAAGGCATTGCAGGTGGCCCTCTGACCATGCATTGAATAATGTAGTTTCCCTATAGTAGTCACAGGTAGTTTTATTTTAGTAAACACATTTTTATGTATTAATTAGATTTATTGTCATAGTGAATAATTCATGCAAATATATAAAATTTAGAAAAGGGGAGGTGACTTTCAAGATTAAAATAGTGCTCATTTGGTCTATCCACCGCACAACAGCGACCCTCAGGTTGCTTCCTAGTCACAGTAGTGGTCCTTACTCATTTGAGAAACAGTCGACTATGTTAGGTCCGCTCAGCGCGACCTGCCTCTCTTTCTTTTTCCCTCTCCTGCTCCCTTTTTGTGGGATCAACGCCTCAGCTGTGTCGCATCGGGTAATTAGTGACAAGTGGGTCAGTGCGCACACCTGTCTTCCACGCTGACAGTCCCTGTGCTGTGGATTACATTGTGTACGTTGGTTCTTTTTTTTCGCCTGTCAGTTCTCATCCTCTGCTATCCTAGTTCCTGCCGTTAGTTTGTGTGTTTACCTGTTCGTCCTGGTCTCCTTAGTCATCACTGCCCCTCCCTGGTTGTATGTATTATGGACCCTGTTATGTTGTCATTTTGTTGTTTTTATTCCATTAAACCACCTTTTTTTGTACTAGCACCTGGGTCAGCCATCTTGAGTCCAACCCCAGTTCTCCCTCACCCTCCTGGTGAGGGGGACTAAACCATAACAAACAAATTAGAGCTTTGTGGAATAAGAATAAGAATAGAGACCTTCAACACATACACTACTGTAGGCAGCTACATCCATGAAAACCACCTTCAGTGACAGAAAAAAAAAATGTGGATGACATTAAGGCAGCAGTACAAGTTGTTTTATGTTCACTCACAAAAATAAAGCTTAGGCAAAAGTTCATTTAGAAAGCTTTCTTCCTTCACAATCTGTTTGTTCAGCTGTGGTGTAATGTATACTACTCTGCATCTCTCTCTCTCTGTCACTTTTACTTTTCCATGGCGTCAAAGCTCCCTCCACCTTCAATCCTGATATCACCATATCTGCTCAGTGATCTTTCTACCTGGGTTCCTCACAGCAATCAATCAGTGTCTGCCATATCACTGCAATCCTGCATGTCTGTCTTTCAGACCTACAACTTCACAACCCACCTCCTCGTGATATCTAGGGTCACTGTCCAAGGCTTCCAACAACCACCTGTTGGCCCTACTCCACCAGCAGCAGCAGCACCTAGACTCCAGGATCTGTCCTATTTCCTAACTTCATATGGCCCTAAGCTTAATGAAAATGTTTCATATCAGTGTGGCCAAAACTCTCTGTTGCTTTAACTCAGTCTATTTTGTTATTCACTTCCACGTAATCTCTCCTTGTTGAGATAACTCCTGACGCAGCATAATTCATTTTTCAGTTGACGTGAAAAAGCATTAAATTCATTGGTTCTAACATCCATTACTGTGTTGACTGAAAATGATGATGGCAGGCTGCATATGTCACTCACTACTGATTAGTTAGGGCAAAACAAAACAACCCACCACCCAACAAAAATACACAGCATGTCTTGTGTATCATTTTATAAACCTTCACCTGAACTTATGTCATATTTTATTTCCTTTAAAAACACAAGGTTAGTGAGTGAATGTCAAATAAAGCTCTGTGGGTTTGATTATATTTAGCTGGACAACATGACTTTAATGACTGCCCCCCAACACTTGCCGCTTACTCAGCATAGATAGAAAAGACTGTAGATAGTGTCACTGTGCTGAGTGTAGTGTGCAGATGTTCATACAAATTTAAAGAAGTAAAACAATAAAGATTTGTTGTGTAGAAAGGAATAAATTAGGCTTATATAAGCAGTTCTTTCCTGGAAGGGCCATAAAAGAATTGCATGGCAATTGCTGTTTCAATAGTAATCACAAGGTGAAATTTATTGATATTCATGCATATGGTCTGTGCTGTTTCCATAGCAACAGGTCATTCAGCCAAAACAAAGGAGGCATAAAAAGTGGTTACACATCTGACAAACTTAATTTCCTCACTTCCCTCTTCTTCTCAGTCTCTGTCAACAGAAGTCTCTCTCTTTCTTTGTAGCATTATCTGCTGTCTCGCTCTCTCTTTATCTCTCTGTGTCTAACTAAAATAACATGCGCATCTGTGCTGAGAGTCCTCTGCCTGATCTTATCTCAAACAGCTCATCTTGAGCCCTATTTGCCTTCAGATCAGACTTTGCTGATTCTTTGTTCTTTTTGCTTCTCTCTCTTCACCGCTGACTGGATAATCAAAACTCCCCTGGTGTTTCCTGGCTTTTAGGGACAAGCACAGAGAGAAAAAGTTGCTTTGCAACAGCCAGAGTCAGTAATGAGGACCTTGTTTTTGTTTTCACTGATGCCTTTGCTTTAAAGAAAAGAAGTCAAGGTCATCTCTTTTGACTTTTTCAGTTTTCCTAATGAGCAGAGTGGATATCAACCATCCACTGCTTGCTTCATTTTCCAAAGGTTCACCAACCAACAGGACATAAAAAACAGCCCTGTAGCTTGGCCCAGCCCAACATAACCAGCATGCAGTCACAGTGTGGTCTCTGGCAGGGTTGTCTCAATAACCTAACAGATCTGTACAAGCCGGTGTAGCGATATGATGTTTCATATGGGATATAGCTGAACACCGACACTCCCTCAGTGAGCTGCATCCTCACCCTGAATAAACACATTTGAATAAAAGTCTTTTGAAACAAATGAAGCTTCTAGCTGCCATACCAGGACTATGTGATCTATTCCCTGCTCTCATAACATAATCTTGTCTTCATAGTTATACTGAATATTATATCCTGTATATTAGGTTCATATTGTGTATTTGATAGCTAGTATGGTGAGTGATATGGGCAAACCTGAGCACACTGACAAAGCTAGTTACTTGACATTCCCTATTCCCCACCTGCACTCTGCTATTCAGAGGGACATCTTCAGATCCCTGACCCTCCCTTGATCCAAAGCTCCCCTGCCCCTCTCTGCTGCTGCTGCCAGCAAGAAACTGGATTGAATTGGTTGGATTTAGGATACTATATGTGTCATGTTTCTGTCTTCATTGTTTCACCCTGAGTTTCTTCCTCTTTTCTGTCTCCTCTCTCCTCATCCCTTCATTTACACTTTGAAATATAAGAAGTACTCTAACTCACCCACTCAGTTGTTATAACACTATTCAATGGTGAGTTGTTATTCAAACCATGGATATTGGTTAGTAGGCAGCAAGTCTGTGGAGGACAGGAATAAGCAGCAGACAAGTCCAGTAGAATACAAGGGTTTGTAGCAGAGGTGGGAGTAAGTCACACATGTATAAGTCACAAGCAAGTCTCAAACCAGTCCCATGTTACTGTGGTGAGAATGAAGCAAGTCAAGTCAATTTCCTACTGTAAGTCGAACAAGTTACAAGTGAGGTCATACAACATTCTCATAGTCTGATAATGTTATGGGAATGTAAAACAGATATTTACATCACTTTGCACTGGCTTCCAGTCAAATACAGAGTTCAATTTAAGGCCCTACTTATTTGTGTACAAGTCTGGTCTCGGCCCGAGATAAATCAGAGATACAGTATGTTTGCTGAGTACAAACCTGGTAGGTATCTCAGATCTGCAGGGACTGGTCAGCTAGTGGTGCCCAGAGTTCAGGCTAAACAAGGTGAAAGTGCTTTTAGCCATTAGTGTTACGGTTAGTCCCCTTCACCAGGAGGGTGAGGGAGAACTGAGGTTGGACTCAAGACTGCTGACCCAGGTGCTAGTAAAAATGGTGGTTTAATGGTGGGGATACAAAAGGAATAGAGTCAATGAAGTCATACAACAGGGCTGAGCAAAGACGGCTGAGGAGAACAGGATGACCAAGGGAGTAGACAGGCTAATGGCAGGGACCAGGAGAGGAGGAGGATCAGAACGAACAAGGGAACAGACAAGCCAAGCATCTTCCTACAGTGACCTATTGGCTTCATTGTGCTGTTTAGATGACTGAATAGATACTGATGCTTCAAATTATACAGAAGGACAGTAGACCCGCCTCTGTGTTTAGTACTCAGAGGTTAGTCTTGGCAAGACTGAAGTTAAAATGAGAATGGTGAGAAGCCACATTCTGCCACAGCTTTCCTAAAAGTACTAGGTACTTGCATGTTGCAATGTTACACTTTGTGTTGTGATTGTTGCTCTTAATTTCCATCTAATGTTTTAATCTAATTTGCATTCTAATGTTCTATCTATATACATATGCATGTAAGAGGTGAGTAGGTGGGAGAAAGCTTTTGTCAGAGACAGACTTACAGTAGAATGCAGGCATACAGCTGTACAGCCATACCAGCGTAAACTCCATTCGTATCATGTTGACAGAAATGCCAGTAAAAAAAATTGGTTGTGCATTTTTAGTCAGTACCATAGTGGCTCCATGCTAACAGGATACAGTGGTGTTAAAAGGGGGTTAAGCAATGTTCCAGAGACAAGGATCCTAGGATTTGTGGAAGAAACTGAGAATGGGAGCCCTGCATGAACCAATGGAAAAGGCCGCAGAGGCTTATGGGCCAGTGCTTTATCAAGACAGAAGTGGATTACTGAAGGAAGCCCTGTGATGTGCGTGACCCACCTGGGAGGTTGTGACCCTTTTGCAGAGTCAAGCGATTGTGCCAGTCATCCATCAGAGCCAGGATTTGTAACAGCATCCAACAAAATCAGCCTGTTTTCTGAGCTATATAAACATATAGCCTAAATTCGAATAAGGATTTCCACATAAAATAGCAAAAACACATTCTGCTTTCACAGCAACAGCACAGCAGTGTAGCAGTGCCAGGAGCAAAGTGAATGTTTACAGTGCTTCTGCAAAGAGGGAGTTTGTTTTTCTCATGTTTCTTTGTTTGTTTGTTTTTTTTTATCTAAAATGAAGTTGTGTATGTGCCAATATATGAAAGTTTCATGTAGATGGGCCAATTTTAGTTTTATGACACAAATTAGTCTAAAGATTTATAAGCCAAAGAACCTTCTAGTCCTTTTGCTTTTGTATTGTTTAGCTTAGTTCCCTCTACCTCTACAGTATTAAGCATTACAGAGGTGGACTTAGAGTGAAACTCACAATATGTTTTACACTCTTTTTTGGTTAGAATATCTGACTGCTTTAGTGACACTTAGCTGGCATAAAGATTAATAGATGACTGCTAACAGTAATGTGTAGAATCAAACAAAATACAGTCACAAACTACAGTATTTATTTCCACAGATATGTCATTTATTCCTGTTACAATGCGGCATGAATGCAAGCCTCCTAATAAATATTGATAGCTGCTATATGTCACTGTTTACTGGCTTTTAAAACTGCATCAATATCGGCTGTAAACCATAATATTTATGTTGTCAATTTGTCACTGGAAACACTGAAGCACACGCCACATTATGCAGTTTATTTCTGAGAAATGGTCAACACAACAGATCTGAGGCCAAGCCAACAATTGAGCAGCAAGTTTTAAAAAAATGAGGAGACATTCTATTTCAACTACAGAGTTTTTCTCATCAGTACACCGAGAAAGTGTTTGAGCACTTGAAGAAAAAACATAACTTTGCCAAGAATGGCAGAGCATCAGCACAGTAAGTGTGAATGTTCTTGTGATTTTAAATAGCATTTGCATTCATGCTCACAGCGTAACGTAAGATTTGTTTTGATGAGCTGTGAGTCAGCTTCACAGTTAAAGCTGAATACTATTTCTGCTCCCTGTGACAAGTTCTGTAGTTTTGCTTCTGTCATAAACAATTCTCTAATAATGAGCTTGACACAACGTTAACAGGTATTCCAGTTGTTCTTTTTTATAAACTTACCAATTAGATGGATCAGAAACATCCCTGTGTCATAAAGCATCTCGTTTCAACCAAAAACTTTACCGACAGAATCACTAACTCACATCAAAGCATGACTGTCAGAACGAAAAGGCTAATGAAGCCTGAGGGAGTGTAGTTCACTGAGCTCATCTTTATTATTTTATATTTTCAAAATGTAACACTGGAATTTGTACTTTTGTAAACCTCAGAAAAGAATGGCCCAGTATTTTATAGTATGTAGTGTACTGCAACATGTGAGCGTGTGGGGCTTGGTATTACTCAAGCTGTTGGGGTGTAAATCTGTTTACATTACACATTGTGGGCACTCGATGTCTACTGTATATGGGGACAAATAGCAAGTCCCCAAAATGTAAACATTTATATCTTAAAGTGATGACTTGGTTTAAAGTTTGGCAAGTAGTGGTTAGGGTTAAGGCAAGGATAACTCTCAAGGAAATGAATGCAAGTCAATGTGCACACATTTGTGTGTGCTGTTATTAGAAAAGGGAAGTCCAAAGGGTAGTCAGACTAAAGGAAAAGTCCCCAGGCTTTCAAAGGGAAACCCTGTGTAAAACAAAGATGGTACAAGAGTGGCAAATGGTTTCACTTCCAAGAAATCTAAGAGTTCATACTGTGTCTTCTTTAGAAAGTATGGCATGCTGAAAACATGATACCCTGGAAAAGTGTTAGCGCTTTAATTCAGTGTACAAGAAAATATCACAAAAGTGGGCTTTAATCTTTAACTGCAACTCTTGTCAGAACCAAATCGCTGCTGGCACATAGCATCAATCAACAGAAAAGTCTGAACTGTTTGACAAAGGCCCTGCTGTATCTGGTATAATGAGGCAGTGTGAGCTCCGACCTCTCACCCCCATTTTCATTGACTATTTTACATTTAAGAATTCTCAGCTTCTTCTATAAAGAAAATCCTTTCTGAAGTTTATTTTTCATATACAGTACATGTAGTTGATGTATTTGACAGTATTTCTCTCACTATGCCTATCAACTACTCAGTCTCTGTTCATCCTCTCACCTTTCCCTTCTACCTCAGGCAACACCAATTATGGGAAAAAGAAAGGAGGGCAGAGGGATTGGAGACATTTTGTAGAAATGTAGTGTTTTCCCATTAATACTGTCAGATTAACACAGTGCAGAGCTCTGCGCTGTGCACAGTGAGAGGGAGCAGACTCTTTGAGGTAACAAGCTTGCTGTCACTGGATGAGCTGAGTGAGCAGCAGGTTTCACAGGGACAATATAGGTTTTATTCAAAACACATTTGTACTTTACCACTACTTTTATCTCATTACTGTCTGCAAGCCATACCTCTTTTGAGGGAGCACTTTATACTTACAGTAAATAAAACTAGATGTTGCAACACATCCAATAAGCCATATTAGCATCCTCCATTTTGGATTCTTTCTGTTCCCTCAAAGGTCCATTTGCTATTGTTCAATGGCACAAATTTGAATGTTCAAAGCTGAACTTGATGCAAAGAAATTGTGCACAGTTGCAAATTCTGGTTTTACCATGTGTGATGGGGCCAATATACAGGCCTGGGTAACCCAAACACAAATTAACAAGTTTTAGTACATCTCAGTCCTAGAGAATATTGTCCATCCTGTTTCAAGAGGTCAATTTCATACTGACTCTACAAGTACTGGGTCTCCACACTCTTAGATAAGTCTGCCAAACACAGAGACATTAGTTTTATCCACAGGAATGAGGATTTATTTGAGTCAATGTATAATTTAATAACAGTGAAGCAATATTTTAAAAAGGTCTAACACCAAAAGGTAAAATACTGAAAGAAGCTATTCATCCAATTAAATATAGTACAATTCTCTCCCACAGGCTTAAACAGGAATAAAATGGTCACGGTCGACAGACCGGGACAGACCCATTAAATAAACACCACAAGAAAACAATTAATCACAAACAAAAACACACAATACCATAACCAAACTTAAGAGGACCTTCCCTCCCTGTACACCAAACCATGTACATACTGCTCATACACCATAAAATTGACCCAACCCTAACTACATGAGCAATGCAATAAATAGGAGATAGAAATTTAAGTAGGCTTCTTGACATAAAAACAACACACTATTCTGCAAATCAGCAGTGGCTATTACTCCTACAAAAAGTAAAACCACATTCAATAAATAACATAAATAGATTCAAAACAATTAAAACCCTGGCTGCTTCTTACACTGTGACATCTTGGCACAACATGTACGACAGACAGTTTTTTCAGCTCACAGGTGCAGTGTTTGCGCTGTCCTCTGCAGCTGATGTATAACGTCACGTCATCAATGCTCAGACATTACCAAGCCAAACCGTCCACTGTGGAGACACTATTATCTTTGAATAAAAATGCCTGAGTCACACATGCACACTCAGTGTACACCAAGCACAATCAAAACACATATAATATATCATATTATATTGTATTAACCTTAAGCCTCATTGAACCCTATAAATATTTGCTCTGTCCAGTGTGTAATTTGGGATCAATAATTATAAATCCATTTCATATTCTTAAGAGTTCTTGGGGAAGGAGGATTACTTAGGCAGTCAACATTTCATCTCAGATACTTTATAGGGCAAGAAAGAAAAACAGACACATGTAAAATGAAGTTAGATTTCAGCTTTATTTAAGTCATTTCCACATTACAACAAAACTCACAGTGCACAAGCAAGATGCGTAAGCGTCACCTTTGCAAGGCTGTACAACAACCACTGCACCAGCAGGTGTCACCCACATGCTCAATGAATGAAGCTTCAAGTAGTGAACCAATTTTATGATACAGTGGTCCAAAAGGGTTCATGGGGCCTCATATTCCCATCACTACGCACTTGCATCTTTTCTCACCCATGGGGAAGCATGCAGTAATCCCCTGAACAATCTACAAAAGTACTGACTAAATAAACATTTTGCACCGCAACAAATCTAACATGCAATCAATTCACCAAACATACCTCATAGGAAAGTAGGACACAGATCAACAGAAAGAAATTGGACTTCACTCAGGAACAATCACTGCAGCAACCAGCATGGGAATTGCTTATTGCAGCAGCTTCCCCAGGGGTGGTATTTACAGTGCCTTGCGAAAGTATTCGGCCCCCTTGAACTTTGCGACCTTTTGCCACATTTCAGGCTTCAAACATAAAGATATAAAACTGTAATTTTTTGTGAAGAATCAACAACAAGTGGGACACAATCATGAAGTGGAACGAAATTTATTGGATATGTCAAACTTTTTTAACAAATAAAAAAACTGAAAAATTGGGCGTGCAAAATTATTCAACCCCCTTAAGTTAATACGTTGTAGCGCCACCTTTTGCTGCGATTACAGCTGTAAGTCACTTGGGGTATGTCTCTATCAGTTTTGCACATCGAGAGACTGAAATTTTTGCCCATGCCTCCTTGCAAAACAGCTCGAGCTCAGTGAGGTTGGATGGAGAGCGTTTGTGAACAGCAGTTTTCCACAGATTCTCGATTGGATTCAGGTCTGGACTTTGACTTGGCCATTCTAACACCTGGATATGTTTATTTGTGAACCATTCCATTGTAGATTTTGCTTTATGTTTTGGATCATTGTCTTGTTGGAAGACAAATCTCCGTCCCAGTCTCAGGTCTTTTGCAGACTCCATCAGGTTTCCTTCCAGAATGGTCCTGTATTTGGCTCCATCCATCTTCCCATCAAGTTTAACCATCTTCCCTGTCCCTGCTGAAGAAAAGCAGGCCCAAACAATGATGCTGCCACCACCATGTTTGACAGTGGGGATGGTGTGTTCAGGGTGATGAGCTGTGTTGCTTTTACGCCAAACATAACGTTTTGCATTGTTGCCAAAAAGTTCGATTTTGGTTTCATCTGACCAGAGCACCTTCTTCCACATGTTTGGTGCGTCTCCCAGGTGGCTTGTGGCAAACTTTAAACGACACTTTTTATGGATATCTTTAAGAAATGGCTTTCTTCTTGCCACTCTTCCATAAAGGCCAGATTTGTGCAGTATACGACTGATTGTTGTCCTATGGACAGAGTCTCCCACCTCAGCTGTAGATCTCTGCAGTTCATCCAGAGTGATCATGGGCCTCTTGGCTGCATCTCTGATCAGTCTTCTCCTTGTATGAGCTGAAAGTTTAGAGGGACGGCCAGGTCTTGGTAGATTTGCAGTGGTCTGATACTCCTTCCATTTCAATATTATCACTTGCACAGTGCTCCTTGGGATGTTTAAAGCTTGGGAAATCTTTTTGTATCCAAATCCGGCTTTAAACTTCTCCACAACAGTATCTCGGACCTGCCTGGTGTGTTCCTTGTTCTTCATGATGCTCTCTGCGCTTTAAACAGACCTCTGAGACTATCACAGTGCAGGTGCATTTATACGGAGACTTGATTACACACAGGTGGATTCTATTTATCATCATTAGTCATTTAGGTCAACATTGGATCATTCAGAGATCCTCACTGAACTTCTGGAGAGAGTTTGCTGCACTGAAAGTAAAGGGGCTGAATAATTTTGCACGCCCAATTATTCAGTTTTTTATTTGTTAAAAAAGTTTGAAATATCCAATAAATTTCGTTCCACTTCATGATTGTGTCCCACTTGTTGTTGATTCTTCACAAAAAATTACAGTTTTATATCTTTATGTTTGAAGCCTGAAATGTGGCAAAAGGTCGCAAAGTTCAAGGGGGCCGAATACTTTCGCAAGGCACTGTATATCAGTGATCAGCACCACAAATTGCTCACTTGGCGATATAGGCATGGCCAACTCGGTGGTTACACATGCTTTACAATACCTAAATGTCCTTTTTACAGGGAGTTTTGCTCCATGTTTAGCTACTGGACCTAGCCTGATAAAGTTAGCAAGTTGGCTAACATACAGTAGCAAGTTCAGACAATTGCTGCCTGTGGGTCAAAGTAGTACTGTAGTATGCTGATTAGATTGTATCTATTTCATTCTTCACCTCATAGGCTCTCTTTCACTTGTAGCATGGTATTCAGAGGAAACAAATTCTTTTGGTATTAAAATGTATCAAAGTCAGTATAGGGTGGATAAATCATTATCTCTGTGTTGAAAGCTTATGAACTTACTCCTATTTTTCTACTTCACTGGTTACACCCTCTCTAGTCCAACCCCAGAAATCATAAAAGTTTAGAGAAGGTAATTGTGTGGTGTATCATCTGCATCACACCTTCCCCCAAACAGAGATCTTTCTCCTTCAGCCTGGCTGACTGTGCTGTGGGCTGAATGGCTGATATATCAACTTTTCACCTTTGATGACACTGAGGCAGCTAGAGGCAGCTGAAGACTGAGGTTAAGGGAGGAGAGCTCACACAGAAAGCTTCACTCTCCTCAGGGGGGTGCCACAAATGTTTGCCTCACAAATGAAGAATTCATTTAAAAGCGCTGGTGCAAAAACTCTCAGAACCAATTACCATTGCTGTCTGAGATACAGTCTCTGGAGACTGGGGGGAAAAGAGGGAGGCGTAGGCTGTACAATTTTCTATTTTTAGAGCCTTAAAGGGTCCCATTAGATAAGTATTTCTGAAGAGCCTTCAGTAGATATAGATAATAGAATCTCTTTCTTCCTCTAACCAGTTTTTATTTTGTCCTTCCTTTTGTCCCTAGCCATCTTCCCCATATTTGTTGAGTCATCAGCTCAGTTTCACTAGTTCCCCTTCTCAGCCCACATCAATCATCTCTACCAAGGCATTTACACCACAGTTTAGGTATTTGGCTGATACTTAAAGCAACATACACTGAACGAGCAAGACTGTCCTCCTGTAAAATATGACAGTATCCATCATTTATGCCAACAGGTTCTTATGACCAACTGTTACATATTAAAGTTTGGTGACAGCTAGCAACAGTATTATTTATGACACAAGGAAAGAAGTAACTAATGTGGTGTATTATATAGAGGCACACAGTCTGCATTAAGAGGCAGTTGGGATATAGGTACACAAAGCTGAGTTTAATTCTGGTGTATGCCTTGTATTTTTCTGGAGTTTGGGTTGCTAAACCTACCATTGTAGTTTTGTTCCTAAACATGACTGAGAAACTTTTACTAAAAATAACCTTGTAATCAAATAGTTTTTGTGACTAAATGTAAAAAGTAAAACATTATGAAACCATGAAGGTTTCATAACTGTATCGTCATATTTATGACAATTTCCAAATTCCAAGGGCTTTCTGCTAGCTAGCCATCACCAAATACTGTAGAGGCACAACAATATATTAAGGAGATACCCCTGTGGGTTGTATGAGAGGGAAGGGACAAATGTCCATATGGGACATTTAGGTTGGGGGACTTGTTAAAAGATATGCACAGCAGTCAGATTATTTAATGTTAATGAAGTATAAATAGCTTTACATTTTAGATTTTAACAAAGCACAAATATTGTTGACATCCGTAGGTATAAAATCGAAAACACTCCTGATGCTGTAGCTGCTTTTCAACCCACACATTTAAATCAAGCAAATTTATGGAATGAAATTTATTATGTCCCTACTGACAAAAGTGAAAAACAGATGCAATGAGAAGGTCAGCAGGTCAAAAGCACATTATTATTAAAATCCAGAAAAAGGTATTGGTAAAAAAGTTGTGTTATCTTTCATGACCCAATCTTTTCAAGCATGTAACCTCCACAGAAACTCACAAAGCATTTAAAATAAAACATTTAAATATTAATATTTTTCTGCTGCAAATAGCACTGTGGTCCCATATGCCAGTTTCTTCCTCCCCAGTGATGGTACACATTAGTACCCACTGCACTAAATCCTTATTCAGTACTGTCACAGCAGTTGAAACCCAACATGGCTAACACCTCCCCACCATGCACCAACAGAGCTGTCAGCAGCGGCCACCGTGGGGGGAATACAAGATGAAAGTGATTCATATGATGTTATGTTCTCTTCCTCAGTAAATCAGCCAGAACAAGTAAACAAATTTATGTTTGTTACACAACACAGAATGTGACAGGTAAGGGAAAAGTATGAGTGAAAGGTTATATTTTATCCTCTTTGTCCTTCATGAGTGTGAAAGGGGCTGATTTATGGCTCTGTTGTAAGCACTGTGGGGGCCATGTGTGTTGATTTACTGTATGTGTGTGTGTGTCTGTACCAGACAACTAAGCTAGCAGAGCCCTGATCTGACCATTCTTCTCTAACTGGCAGGCTCAACAGTGACTGATGGGGGTCAGAGTTTTGTACAAATCAAAAGAGACGAGATTAAAAAAAAAAAAAAAAACGTGCACTCACACACACTTGAGCTCCTGGATTAGTCAGGCTGTACATCCTCGTCCCTAGACTTACAATCTTCAGCACACCACAGCAGCTGCCACATTGTATATCCCCATTCCCCATATGCTCCTCTGCAATTTCATCACACCATCTTTTGTGATGCTGTGGGCCCCAGAGACTGGACTTGTCACCATCAAACTCAGATCTACTGTAAAAGACCTTCCATCGCCATTCAGCCCCAGAGCTGGGGAAAAGGAAAACCCATTCACTCCTATATTTCCATTTAATGCGCTCACAGTCTCATACTTATATTGACATGCTGATATTCACTGCCCCCTTCAGACTCTGCCTGGAACTGCATCATGCTCTATTCACATGGACGAAGAAAATGCATGTTTTGTGATGTTAGTGCTGGCCCTACACAGAGTCAATCCCCACTGCACACACACAAACGCTCTACTTTAAGAATAAACAAAAGAATTGGAAGTTATTACAACAATGTGATAAATAAAATCAATCCTATTAGGAATACTGCGCACTGAAAAGATTGAAAATGCAACAGTATTGTGGAAAAAATAATTTGCTCCTTTAGGGTCCCTATAGAACCCTAAGCAGCTTCTAACTAACTTAGAATATTTCCCAAGTGGAACACAATTCATAGTTTATGGACACGAAGAACGCGTCCACTCTTGTTTTCTCCATTAATCTGCCATTTTTGTGAAGGAAAGTTGGCTTGAATATTTCAAAATACAAATTTTTTATAGTGACGAATAAAAGATTTGATAAATGTTATGTTTTACTCAAATGAGATGATTTCCACACTTAGTGTGCAAATGTACGACTCCTCATTAAACAAGGGAGGATATTTAAGCTTTATCAAGAGTGCATGTGAGTGCGTTGGGTGCAGGACAGGGGAGGCAGGGAGGCGAAGGAGGTCGTAATTAGCAGTTATAGTAATTAGACTAAAGGTCAGTGTTAACAAGACAGAGTATCTAATTTCTCACTAGATATGAATCTGCTGGCTGTAAAGACACCTGCACACATGCTTCCACATGCATAGACACTCAGACATACACACACACATATACACAAAAATGATGAGCTGACATTTCCATTCTAGAAGTGAGATAAACTTGCTTGTGACATTTTGCCGGTGCTTAAACTGCCCCCTCTCTCCCCACTTTAGCCACAGTATCTCATTAAAGAAGATCGCCAATTAACACAAGCAGGAATTAGTTTTTTTTATACCACTAATGACCCCAGTGTGCTCTGTTACTTATCTTTATCCTCGCTATCCAGAGACACAAGTGAGTTTATTTCTACCCCTGGAGCCGGAGTTAATGTGGCAACACTCATGAGGAGAATATTGTTTATTGTCTTAAAGGGCACCGCCACCAACCAGGGGCTTTCAGGAAGATGATATCTGGAGGTTAGCTGCTCACCCATAAGGACTTACTGCCAGCCTGTGTGATCATTTTTTGTCTCTCATTTTTTATGTAGATAGTGGCAGCCTTTATGTGCTAATCCCTGCATCTTAAGTTTCAACAGAGTCTCACAATGAGGAAAGTACTGTTACTATGCGTGGGAGCTTTAAAAACATTATGAAGAGAACTGGTTTCTGTGACAGTGTGACATCTTTACAGAGGTTCTGAAACCGGCTTGCGCGATACAAGTTTTCAAGGACTGGGTGGCATGAATGATGAACACTCTGCCTTTGATTCAGCTTTGTAAGAAGCATATGGGAGTGTTAGAAAAAGTATTAAAAGCTCAACACAGTCTACACATGGTTTGACACTCTTTTTCATTGTCCCACACAAGTACAAAGAAAGGCAGGGGAGATGCACAGAAGGGAAAGGGTCTAAACCTCACAGTTAGTAGTAGAGTCAATGTAGCATTGTGTCGGTTATGTTAATGGATTGGCTGGGCTGGAGCTTTGCAATCACACACCACAAACTGAAAATCAGAGATAGAAGCTATAGCCTCCAAATGTCTTCCTCCCCTTATTTTATCACAGAGAGAGAGCTGAAACTGAAGCGAGCAGTTTGCCTTCTGGCTGGCTAATACTATGACATTTTTGCCTAGCAACTGGGTTTTTCTTTTGAGAGGAAGAATAAGGCCTAAACATATTTGACTGTTTTTTTATTGAGTTTATTCCGGTTTTAATACTAATTGCTTTTAATGTTGTTACTGTTGTTCTTTGCCTATGTAAAGCACTTTGAATTGGTTTTGTGTATGAAATGTGCTATATGAATAAAACTGCCTTGCCTCACCTTGTTTAAACCTGTAGTGACTGATTTTTGGCCACTTGGAAGAAGTACAGGTATTGTCATCGTTTAAGTACAATTTATGCAGCTTCTACATCCAGCAGACACTGAGCAGCTTTAGCCTTCACTTGAGTTGTATTTCTGGCTAGCTGCCAAATGTAAGTTCAGTATTCACACTCCAGTTAATTCCAGTACATTTTGGTCTCCATTAATCCCTGAAAAAAATATCTGGCACTGTAGTTTCCAAATCCACTTTGTATACCAGCTTATCACTAACAGTATTCATTATTTATTACGGTCTATGTAATATGCACTTAGTAGCGCAAGATTTCAGACAATGGAAAATCATTATCATTTTACATCATTACTGTAGGTGTTATGTCACCTCACTCTTAATGTTTGCATTTATAAAATGTGGCAAATTGGATTTTGAGATTGTTAGCCAAGGTGAACATGCTAGAAATGTTACTGGAGTAGTTAAAGGAGTTTTTGTAGGAACTATACAATATAGTACATATATTTCACAATTAAAATTCAGACAAATAAAATGTTACAGTAGTAAATAGGGATGGAGTTTTGGGTTATAAAAACCAAAACAGTGAGGCGAAAGGTGCTAAATACCACTGTAAAGTTAAATAGAACTGCAGAGTCACCTAATTCTCTATGGATTTCACTATGGGTTTCATTCCTATCACATTACATGTAGTCATTTCATCTACTGCTATTACGAAAATATTGATTATAGCTGCTTGAACAAAATAAGTGGGCTAGATTTAAGAGGTTTGGAGAAAGAAGAATAAACAGGCCTGCCGGTGGTTGAATTGTTCACATTGTCATCAACTTGAATTCACTCACCATTTAGCACTTCATCTGAAACTTACAAAGTGTGAAAATGAACTGTAATTGCCAAATACAAGCAACAACACAGTATCCAACCAGTACAATCAATGGCAGTAATGTTGCTCTGACTGGCATCGGGATCTCTTTAGGCAGCTGTAAAGGCATTTAGACTGAGACATGCGCAGATGAAAAGATAGCTGGATGGCATGAGGAGAGGAACAAACAGTAGGAAGAGTGTGTGACCTTTAGCCCAGCAGACCACTCACTGAGCTGATCAATCCAGGTGCACAGCTCAGTGACGATCAATACCAGCTTTAATACAGCCCACACTAAACATTGGCTTTTTAATGAGATACCAGTGGCAGTTTTTCCTCCTCACTCCTCTAGTTAAGTGCTTCATTTCACTCCCATTTCAGCCTCAGGCACCTCTGAACCCCAGGAGCAGCTGTAAATACTGAAGTTAGCATTTCAGTCCATTTGTTGGCAACTACAAGGTGAGATATTCTAACCTGTGGTTTCTGTATGAAAATGTGTGTAAGCAAATATACAGCATAAAGATAAATTCCTGTGACCGCCTCTGTAAGTTGGACTCTTTTTATAACCTGCTTCAAATAACTGATTCATAGATGATAAAGGCCCTTTGTTATCTGAACATGCTTCTATTGCTCTGGGAGCTCTGCATTGTTTGACAAAGTGGCAATCATCTAACCACAGCTCCCTCATGTGGTGAAAAGCGACGCCCACTTCTCCTCTACATGTGTCCTAGTTTGAATTCCACCCAACGGAGTTTCACCTTTTTCTGTTATGTTAAAAGTTCCACCCAAAACTAAAGCAGGATATGAATGTGGCTCACTGTCACTTTCATAAAATGTCAACATTTGTCCAGCCCGCAGAAGATTATTCAACCTAAAATGTCACATTTGCATTCTTTTGGACAGGCTATTTCCCCCGCAGCTCCCTGCTAAGATACAGCTTTTTTTAACCTACAGGCCTCTTGCCACAGTGCAGCCTCAGCCAATAAATCACCAGTAAAGTAATTTCTATTTGCACTTATCTGCCTTAAAAGTGAGCCAAATATGATGTCACTACAAATAAAAATGTTCTCATTATTTCTGTCGCTATTTTAAAATGATAGTAGATCCACTGTTGGCCCATGATGAGATATTTCATTTTCAATAGTCCAATAGCAAAAACAGACATAATTGATGAGTGCATACAAATAACACCAAGAAAAACCTACAGATTACTCTCCAATAAATACTCAGGCTCTCAGGACTCATAGGTCATATTTCTTGAGCCAAATGTGCTCTTTCAATTCCTGGATAAACCTTGGAAGAAGGTCCACAAGGACGCAAGGTTCAGGACTTACCTCATTCTTCCTCATAGCCCCCCCTTCCCTCCTGGTACGACCTGGATAAGGTCTGATCGCACAGCCTTGCCCTGGGAAAAGGGAAGTCATTAACAGTCCTGTGAGAAAGACACATTCAAATAGGAAACCGTACAGAATAAACACGACGTGAGTGCACCATGGCATTCCCATGACCCAAAACAACTGCATGTGCATGAGTGTGGGTGTGTGTTCAGTGTCAGCCAGATAACTAGGAGTGTTGTGTGCTGACCCAGCCAACTCCTGCCATGTGTTTGGACTACAGTTGCCACTTCTCATAAAAAGTAACCGTGCAGGAGACGTAAACTGTGGCGTACTAAATGAAGCCAATCACACCTTCAAAGGAGCAAATGTTTGAGATTTTTTTAAATGAATCGTCAAAGTTAGTTGGAATTTTAGTTCCACAGTTGCTTTTTCTGTTACATAAATTTGTTCTCAAATATAAAACACTGGCATTTTCAGGAAACTGATGAACTGTACCTGAATACTGTTTCAAAAGAATCAATAGTGGATTTATAATTTACATAAAAGGGCTCTAAGAAATTGAACACACTGCAGTTACTTTGAAAACCAATCACTATTTAAAAAAGACTCAAGAGCAAAAGCTTCAACCAACAGTTATTTTCTTTACCAGTTAATCCTGCAACAATTTATTTGAATATTCAATTAATAATTTTGTCTAAAATAATTAATGTAATAGAGGAAATGCCATTGCAAGATCCCCAACATCTTCAAATAGCATATTTTTCTTAAGCTCAAAAATATTCAGTTCACTATCACAAAGGGAAAACAAACTACCAGGAGATTCTGACATTCAAGGAAAAAAAATGACTAATTTACTACTCCAGTAAGAATCTGTATAGGTTAACCAACGCTTTCTGTTCAAAATTAAGGTCTTTACCTTATTTCCTTTGATTTGTCATTTTGGAAGGCTTATATTTTGACAAACCTGTTCTCAGGTCTAGATGTGAGAGCAAGCCAACCTTCCTCTGAGTTAGCCACTGAGGGGCAGTAGTGTTCCAGCACTAAGCACACTGCCCATACACTCCACCTGTACTTTAAGTGCTGCCTTCGCCTGGATTCAAGCATATTGTAACATAGGCTGAATGAAGACAGAATTTGCCATTTTATGCCTGACTGTGTACCCCATACACCGCACAACCCCACAGCGCCACTTTTTACTATCAACACATGCAACTATTTACATGCATGCTGAAACCCATAAACCCCACAGAACGGTCATGGTGCTCTGCCCCAGCTCACTGTTCCAGCCCCCATAACAGAACATGAACAGAAACCACAGGCATGCTGGTGGACCCTGCCAAGTGCTGCTCCACCCCGATGCTACAATGTTATAAGCTCGTCAATATTGCTTAAAATACTGCTTGTAAATGAAAACTGAAAATCACCTAAAGAAACCACATCATACCAAAGGCTGCAAAGCAGTCCTGATAAATCACCGTAATATCCCAGGCCTACATTCACAGCACATGAAATGAACTTTCTATCAAAAGAAAAACACACACTTTGTCCAACTCGTGCTTTGATTTACAGCCATTCCATGGAACAATAACAGGTTGCTAATCATTATTTCATGAAGATTTACTATGTGAACAATTTTGGCTTGAGCAGCCCAAGTGCAGTGATTTCACTTGGTGATTAGAACGGGCACTTAGATGGAGGTTGCCAACATCATTTCCCATCACTCCCTTCACTCTTGAATGGGCAATCATTGAGTGAGCTTTGCAGTAAACACAGGTCAAATTCTCAGCCATATTATGTATACATAAGTATGTGTTGACAAAAGTTGGGGGGTGGGAGTACTGAGACCTGAGCAGTTGGGGGTTGTTCAAGGAGGCTTTGATTATACCATCATGAAGGCAAAGAGGAAGAAAGACAAGGGTGAGTTTGTCTCTAAGGATACTAAAAAAAGGCAAATCCAAGAAAAATGAAATGAACATGTACATTTTTTCAAGTTTAGAATAAAAAAATTTGCATTTCTAAAGTTGACCCAAATTGATTAATATAGTAGGTAGAAGGAATACTCTTATACAAAGGCTTTGTTTAATTCAAGCCAGAAGTCCAAACACAGCACAAGCACAGGCAGATTGATGGAGGTTTTATGAGCTCGCCGGTGGATATAATAGCATGGTTATCTTTATAGGCCTGATGGTCATGCTTGTGTGTGCACACATGTACCCATGTTTCTGCCTGCCTACTTGTGTGTCAGTGCTTCTTCTGTGTGAATGTGTGCATGCATGTATTGTGTGTCTATATCAAGGGGGGGTGGGGGTTGTCACTTAAAGCATGGCGCAGATTAAAAAGGGGGAGTCTGCAAAGGAGTAATGACAAGAAAGACGGAGCCGAGGGTTCCCAAGGCAACCTGCTGCTCCCTGGCCCTTGCGAGCGGGCACGGGGGGCCCTGTCTCATCATGCGCTGTGCCTGAGCACCTGCACACTGTTTGGACAGGCAACAGTGATTATTTTGATGATCTCTTGTCTTGCTAGAAGCCCACATCACAGGCCATATCCATTGATCCAGCATCTCCCTCTAGATGTCATCCATTTATGCAGCTGGAAATCTGCTGAGAAAGTGCCACATATGCAAAGACAAAAAAAAAAAAAGACACAGCCCAGGGGCAAAGCAACAATCAGAGCAGACCCCAAGTCCACACAGAGACAGACAGTTGCAGCATACTCAGTGTAGCCTTAAGTAATGGCTCCCCATTGACATGTTTCAGCCTAATTTCTACACCATCATCAAAGTCAGGAATCTCATTGGGGTTTTGGCTGGAGTGATCTGAGTCGATGACATGCTGAAGCATAGGAAAGCATCAACTGCATTTGTTCACAGTATGAAACAGGAGCAGACATCAGACTCTTGAACATGAGGTCATTGTGCCCCTGTGTGTTTCATTATGAGTGTGCTCTAGAAGGGCAGTAACTGCATGACTGCCTCTGGAGTTTCATATAAATCTATTTAAAAACATAAAAAGCCCATAAATAGCAATTACACTACAGGGCTAAGGGGAACGATGGCTGCACTGGGGTTTAGAAGAATAGCAATAGACAAGTGCTCCTTAGATGATTAGTGGGTACAGTAACACTAAGGTGGGCAAAGCATTTCCCATCTTCGGACAATATATTGTGTTCTAACTTGCTAGCAAACACTGTATGTATTTATATGCAGCTGCATTAGCTCAGATGCCACAGCTGACCCCTTTAACACACACTGCAAATAATGCTGCTTTACGTAATGCATGATCATAATAATGTGCATTGTCCTGTTCAAAATAATAATGACTACTACTATATGTGTGGCAACAACAAGCTACAATGTACACACACATATCTACACAACTTCACCCCTGCTGAAGACCTCTGCATTTCCTGTTAGTTTCAATAATGCAGGAGCTCTATTTCCTGGTTCTCAGGCTGGTGAGGAAGGAACTGTAGTCTGCTCACATGGTGCTTACCGCTTCCCTTTACCTCCACCCCACACTCCCTCTCTTTCAGTTTTTTTCTGATGTCACTGTCTCCCTTATGCCATTGACTTTTTCCTTACTGCGCTCACCTTTGTCTCTTTTTACCTCCCACATAGGCCCACCCAGATTCACACTCTTCACCTCTTGCGGGAGAAGGCACACACACAAACAAACATGCCATGTTTTCTCACTAGAGGCAGGATGTTTCCCAGTTTGAAGGATATTTTCACATGTCACTAACATGGTTTGAAGAGTAAAAAAAAAAAACAGAGCTTCTATATTTACAGGCTGTGTTTATCTCCTAGTGTGGAAATAAGATGTGGAAGTAGCATTTAAAAAGACAGTGGCAGAGCTTTCAGAACAGAATAAGCCAAAAGCTATCACTGTAGAAAAACATAATGAGAGGGAATAGAGAGAGAGAAAGAGAGAGAGAGGGCTGAGAGAATAGTCAACTTTCAGTGTACTGTTGCCGTAAAGTGCAGGGAAAGTGATCTAGTGAACACTCTCCTCCTAAAAAAGGCCACTCAACACCCCAAAACCTCTTTTATAAATCATTCATGCAGCCTCCAGAGTACCATATGGGAACCTGCTGATGCAGTTCCAGACCAAGTGCCGACAAAGTAGTGTGCTGCGCAGTTATGGGTCCCCACTGACATGTTATAGTATCATTGTCTGGCTATGAACGCCATGCTATTTACTGGTGCTTCCCTTGGTGTGTCCCATTAGTGGCCTCCAGCAGGCCACTACTCCTCATTCCCGGCACAAGCCAAAATACTGCATTATTAACCAGCTCCACTTGTTTACCCTGTGTGATAGGCCTTCAGAGCAACTAGTATGATATGACCATACACATACACAAGAGCTTCTATGCGTTTATTGTGCATGTACACACACACACACACACACAAACACACACACACATTATTTACTCTCCACTATAATACCCCCCCAGCTTGAAACCCTATGGAGGGGGGGAATTAGGCGCTCTGGTTACGGGCAACAATGGTGGCATTTAATATGGGTCACGGTTTCTAAGCAACCACAAATCGAGTGGACTGGTGTTGGATTACTGATCGTTTCATAATTAATTACGGATTATGAATAATTGATTGAGAAGTGTTGGGTAATTTACAGTCATGTGTAAATGGGAGCCAATCCACTGCCCAACTCTCTGAGTGTGTGTGTGTGTGTGTGTTTGCCCGCATGCAAATTTTATGCATTTATGCAGACAAGCTATCATATCTAGTGGTGTGAATAGTGGATTATATCTAAAAGGAAATTTTCTCAAAGGTATCTATGTCATTTAGCAAAAGTGTTTGTTTTTTTGTTTAGTTTTTCTCAGTTCCTTATTCTTTGTTATTTTAAGTTAAAATAAAAATACTGAACTGATACTATCACCTGCAGTTTGCCGTTTATTTCAGTAGCCAGGCCAGATGATTGTAGGCCCACTGAGGAGAATTCACCCAGTTTCTCTATATTCTTCCCAATTTTTCTGAAATATGAAGTTATTACAGGACACTGTTGTGGTGGATGTTGGCATATATGATTGGCTGGTGAAAGGGGTTTAAAGAAGTGTATGTGTGTGTTGAAGAGAGAGAGTTAGAAAGAGAAGGCAAAAGAAGAGAGGAGGGTGTAGGTGAGAGGTAGATAAGCGATGCGTAGGAGTTTGAGTGGGCTGAAGAGAGAGTGAGGGATGGAACTGAAAGCAGATCTGGACAAAGGACCAGCCAGGAGAGAAAACCGTCCTTTTATCCTCATTTCAAGCTAAATCTAAAAGCAAAGCTTTTAAAAAAAAAAACACTAAGTGTTTACATCTGTGACGACAGACTGAGATAATGTCTTGCACTAAAAACACATTTTGCACACATGCATGATCCAAAGCATCACAATCTGAGTACCTTGTATTATGGCATTAGAGATTAACCTTGCATAATCCACAATATGGTGCTGTTCGGGAGGTGACCAGTAGGGGTCAATGACCAACACAAAGGCATGTTAAAATGCTGCAAATGGCAGCAAATACGATAGATAGATAGATAGATAGATAGATAGATAGATAGATAGATAGATAGATAGATAGATAGATAGATAGATAGATAGATAGATAGCACTACAATGTGTTACTATGGAAACAGAGATATGTCAAAATATTGGCATTATGAGTAAGGTGACTGATACAAGGTGCACAAAGAAGCTGCAAAGTTAAGATGTTACATAGGCATCTTCTCATTTGTAAACCTCACAACTCAACAGGATTATATCATGAACTGAGAGCTTTCTACCACTGGACATGACTGTAATTGTTAAAAACATTTAAAATAGTACATGCTAATCATGTCATGTCAGTGTGTTTTCACTACTTCTGAAAGAGCAAAAAAAATACAAAACAGTCTTCAGGAAAGGTTTAAAAGATTAAACCGAAACTACTTGAACAACAGAAAGAAAAGAGAGGGGGATTGTGGAGGAAGTAATGGGAAGAAATGGACACCTGTTTGTGTGGCATGAGCGGGAGATGCATTAAAGGAGGGAGGGAAAAAGAGTGGCGGCTGTCAATAGAAAAGAAACGCAGGAGGAGAAAGGAGGGGTGAATTACTATAGTATCATTTTTCTCTTTCGACCCCCGTCATCACTCCTTCAAACCCCTCTCTCACAAACTCACAAACAAACACACAATAGACAATGGGCTGTCTCCTTGGTGATTGTTAGGATCACGTAAACCTTTATGATCTACAAGGCAAAAGAATAAGAGGGTTGTATGAATCAGTCACGCAGGTCCCTATCAAGTTTCATCTTTAAGCTGTGCTAGTGTTTGTTCGCAAGTGTAAAGGCAATGGTCCACAGAGAGGAGAACACAGGGCTGAGACAGCCAGGAGATGAAAACTTACACAGCTGGCCTTTTCACAATGAAGTGTTGCTGATTCACCCATAGATGGACAATGTTTGAAACATACTTAAACACACAAAAGGCAAAGAGGGGCTGAACGTCGAGCAGCCCTTGTGCCATTGAATTAGGAAGATAGCATCATTTTTCTGTGCCATTAAAAACTGTTACTAGTCACTGTTGCAAAATAAACCCATTGTATGATGTGAAAACCTTATGGTTAGAACCAGGCACAGAAACAAGGCTTGGTTTACAAGGAAAATTGTGTTTTTATTTTTTTGTTTGTGTTTAGTTAAGGTTAGGGAAATATTGTGCTATGGGTTAAAATGACTTCAGTACTTTTCCATCATGGTGGCAATAGACAGCGTCGGGGAAATATCACGGTCATGGTGTAAGAAAAAGAAAACCAACTGTTGGCTGGAAGAAACAAACAGCATTTGTTAGAAATCCAATGTTTTCATGGCCTATTCATTCACCCTGATCTCCTTCTTATGACGACTTTGTAGCCCTATTATCTCACCTGACTTCCTTTTTGCTCAGATCATAATTCCCGCAGCCGCTACAGGGTTTTGTCACTTGAACATAAAAATGTGTCATTTTATTGTACATGGAACAAATGATGCTGTCCTTCTTCTTGACAGCACAGTCTCAATAAGAAACACAGCGAAACTGACAAATAAAAATGGGAGCATGTAAAGGGAGGCAGAGAGGTGTTTGGCATGTTATACTTACTACAATATAGGGAGAGAAAACCATTCTAAGGGGCAATGAGTTAAAATATGTCACAGCAGCAGAAATGAGCACCACCTACCCTAATATGTAATAACAAATTAAGATTCAGCTTTAGAAATAACAGGAAAGGACAGATCAACTAGGGCTCGGGGTGTAGTTACGAGGTTGTTTGTGGGGAAGGGCAGTTGTAGAGAAGTTAAAAAAAAAAAGTTTGTCATGATGTCAGGGACACATAGTGCATGTCTATTTGCCAAACAGTTGTAAAGCTGCCAAGGGTCAAAGTACAGACATAAAATAGTTTGACAGCTCCACATATAAACTGCAGCGCCGTCATCCTGTCCATTTGTGTATGCCTGTGTTTGTTTATTAGCAAGGATCTGAATGTGGGCTAGTGGGCTATGGGAGAGTGTAGACAGCCTATCCATCATCATGATTGTTTTTCCAAATACAGAGGTTAGGGAACGTGTCTGGTAGGTAATCAACACAAACTGACTAAGGTGTGAGTTGTACAGATGTTTCATTCACACTCACAGTGGCTCCTGCTGTGTCGAAGCCCATAGAGATGTTTTAATTAGTTATGGGACCATCCCTGTATCAACTCAACAAGGATGACACCATCTTTACCACAGAGTGTTAATCTCTAATGGACAGGCTTGCTAAGTATAGTACATGCATGTGTATGTGTGTGTACCAACAGTGACATCCTGTATCCTCCATGCTCATCTGATTTCACAAGCTATTAATTAGAGCGCTGCTATCTCAGAGCTCATGGCAATCTCTCCATCTCTCTGTCGCATCCACTCCCTTTCTTTAGCTTTTATTTTTTTTACAAATAATCTTTTTCTTTTAAACTGTCACATTCTGAATCATGAAGATCATTTTCTCTTTCATTTTTACTGACCCAAATCTTTGTATCTTTCACTTTCAGTTACAGTTATAAGATCTATCCAAGGAGTCGCAAAACTGCACATTCATAAAGAAACCAAAGGTTTGTGCACTTCTATTCTTTTTTCCTTTCTTTTTACTTTTTTCTTTCTCACAAAGGTGGAGAGATATTCACATGACTTTACTGGCAAGGTCAGGAAGGATATACCTGAATAAACATGCTCTGTGTGTACAGTATGTGTGTGTGTGAGAGAGAAAGAGAGTGTTCACATGTGCACATATAAGCTCCTCCAAAAGATAGTAGTCCTGTTCTCATTTGTGTGTGTGCATATCTGTACATAGAGTGTGAGCATCTGCCACTGCGTGCATGCTACTGTACTCTATGTAATACATGTTTAGGAGTGTACGTTAAAGTGTGCACGCATGCCCATGAGTGCTTGCATGTGCGCAGGACAGGTTGTAATTTACAAAGCGAACATGGAGGCTCATGAAGAGGGCAGGACCCAGGGGAGTCATCAGGCTGAACTCGCTGTTCCCGGGACGTGCCCTGGGAAGAGACCCGATGTCACTCCGATAAAAACAACACACACGCCCTGTCGAAAAGCAGGGAGGATGGATGGATGGAGAGAGGGCGGGGGAGCGATAAAAAAGACAGAAAAGAAAATAATTACCACCACGGTTAAATGAATAAGGATGAGAGACAAAGAGAAAGATGAGCAGATGAAAAAAGAAGGAAACGAGACAAAGAGAGGTAGGAAAAGATGTAGAAAGACAAATAAAAATGAAAAAAAGTGAAGAGCGTTCAACCTATGCTCCCCTGGAAATAACACGTCATGACTTGGCAGAGTATGGCAGAGACTCTGATACTGTAATTGTACTGTGTTTTATAACAATACCCCACACTTGAACCCCTGCTGGACTCCCCAGATATTAGTTTGATCCAAGGACAGAGGTGTGATTTAGCAGAAATAAAATCAGTTTTTATAAACAAGTTAGGAGACAGTGGTCCTTTTCTCTTTTTGGTGTAAAGCTCTTCAAACCGACAGGAGAAAAAAAGCAGGTCTTTTGTCACGAATGCATCTAAAACATTTTGCATGGTGTGAAGCACCAACACAGCAGCAGCAGCAGCAGTCCAACAAGTGTAAAATGGTGACAGCTGAGGTGGATAACGTGACAGCTCAAAATGAGTTTGTTTACTGCAGGCAGTCACAGACATCTCTCTTTAGTGCAGATAAGCCCCAGTTGTGTGGGGACAATATAAAGGCAGCATCTGTGGAACATCTACCCTGCATGATGGACTGGAAAGATTTATAAGAGTTGTATTCAGAAAGACTAACATTACCATTAGAAGGTGGGCCAGGAGGAATCGGATACATGTATGTGGCTATTTTAAATGTGTGGACAGTGAGCGCTAATGTAGTTGTAAGTTGTAAGAGTGCTGTTTTCTGGACTGCTGCTCTGCATGAGTCTTTGCCCCCCACTGCACCCCAATTATAGAGATGTCCTAATGGTATTCGCTTGTCTCTGCTTTCTGATCCTTTTCTGCTCCTCTGCGATAACGCCTTGTTTGTCTGAAAACATGAAGGACTCTTCTCTATGTAAGTAATTGGATGGAATCAGTTCTACATAAACATCCTCAGGGGTGTTTTTTTTTACAGTTCATAGTGTATGACCTGGCAAACTGCACTGACATGTGGTCTGACTGATGTGGTCATGTGAGCCACCTAATGCTGACTGCAGACCTGCTAAAACATCAAGACATCAGCGAACATTTACTGTATCGTTTTAGAGGATAAAGTCTGGTTCTACATTAAAGGGATATTATATATAAACACTCATAATGTCCTCAGCGGTGGTGGGATGGTCAAATATATCCCCTCAGCGCAAACACTGGATGATTAGCTTAGATTTCAATTCTCCCTATGTTAAACAGTGCATACCAAGCCATCCCGCCTCAGGGTTAGCAGTGATCACATCAATGCTGGCTCTTAGTTTTAGTTTGATAATAAGAGTATAAATCCAAATATCAAACATGATATCTGGGATACTGGGCTGTTGATTCTGAGTTGATGTGTATTACTGCTGCGCCACTAAATTTATGTCAGTGAGAAAATAAACACCCTGATTCTGTGCAACTGCTGCGACTTCCAGGAAAAGTGATCAAAGCCTCTTCCTTTTCTCAGGGATCAAACATTGAAAGAATATTTACTGCTTTGTTTGGTACTGGGGCAGAGGATCACATACTGTAATAAGTTGATGAAGGGAAACTAGGGACACTTTCCATAGAGTTATAAGGAGAAAGGTATGTATATACTATAATGACGACAACAGTAACAAGCCGCCTCCTAAAATAAAGACTTAGTTTGTGTTTAATGCACTATTTAATGCAGACAAAAATACTCAAACACAGATGTTAAGACTATACTAAATGCATGTGAGCCTACAATGAATTGAGCTTTTTGTTTTCCTGCGTGTGTTACTTATACATATAACACAAATAATTGCACAGTTAAAAGAACAATTATAATTTAACTACACTGAAGACAGCTTTGTATTGACAAGGGAATGTGAATACCATCCATCATGCTTATCCTATCCAGAGTTCTTCAGGGACTGGAGTCGATCACAATAAGCAAAATGGGCAGGAGGGAGGGTCCAGCTTAGCCAGGTCACCCGCTTAATAGAGGGCTAACACGGTCACATGTATTCAAACTCATATTTACAGTAGGTTCAAATTCACCAAACCTGCATGCTGTTGGACTGTGGGAGGAAAACCACACAAACTCAGGACTTTCACGATGCGAGGAAAATGTTCTAGAGTTCAAACAGAAACATTTTTGGAAATTACATCTGTAACACATCCCACTAATGGAGAATTGTATCCCATACATTTACAGTTAGCAAGCATTTTATGTATGGTGGTTGAGTAAACACTTAATATATAAACACCATCAAGAAAGTGTTTAATGAAAAAGCGATCTCAGCTAAATAACAGTAAAGGCCAGTAACTGTTTAATGGATGACTATCAGTACACAACACTGATAAAGCATCTAATAAAGTCCATTATGAGAAGCAGAGAGCAGCAGAAACATCTGTTTTATGGCTTGAGCGTGCAGTTAAAGCACACCTAGGTAGTGATCACTGCAGTTTGCTTGGTCGTGCTTGTGTTTCATTATGTCGGCACAGCTGGTCATAAGGACAGTCGCAAACAATAAATCTGTGAAAATGAGAAGCAATAGAGAGTCTCAATGTTCTGAATGAAAATAAGAAAGAGACGTTTTAAGGTTTTTTTGTCTTGTTTATGACATGACAATTATGATCAGTTTATCAATTATCTCAGCTTTACACCATTCTCACATTCATTTATGGCATAAAAAACCCATCATCCTAAGCCTACTAATTAAATGTGTGTTAAAACCAAACATCTGTATTATCATTCAAGACCTTTAGTGCGGAGTTTTTGAGATGTCAATGGTATAAACTTGAGTAAAACTAATAGCCACAGCACAAAAGCTACTGTACATAATGGGGATCCTGAACAAGGTAATGAGGGAGATTCTGAGCCACTATGCCTGTTTCACTGAAAGAAAATTTTAGTTTGATCCACTATTTTATTGATTTAGGTGGAAACATTATGGCTGCTGCTGTCCATTCCATCATGCTACTTGTCATCTATATCTATAAATTTCCATTGTATATTATTGTTGTTTAATCATCTAAAATGTCTCTTTCTTGCCCCCACCCCTTTGGCATCATCAGTCCAGCCCTGCCCTGGCAACAGTTGGGGAGCTTGGCTGTAGTGAACATCTCCTCATACAGATTAATTGTGGCAGTTGTAGGGTGTCTGGGCCCCAGGACCCGGGCCCCAGCTGCTATCTCAGCTTCACAGCCAGTCTGGTGAGTGTGAATATTCATTAAGCTGGCCATAAAATCATAGGCTTGCTGGTGTTTGTTTTTCTGCCTCAGGGGTCCGTATGAGGGCTGAGGGGCTCAATCAAACACATGGCATTCATTTTATTGCAAGCAAACAGTGTAATGTGTTTTTAGGATATGTGTCTTCTGAGCACTACAGTATATCATTGAGTGACACACACTGTTTCAATGAAATCATCAAACAATAGTACATCCTACCACAGGATATTGGCTCATAATGGCTGTGAATTTTTTCAATGCCCCTGGGATGTTTTCTGATGGGAGATGAGAAAGAAGACCAGGAACTACTGTACGCTAAATACACACATAGTGTAAAAGTCTCCTCAAAAGGTTTACCACAGAACCATGGTGGGAACTGGCTGGCCTGACAGGAACCAGAACAAATAGCTCAGGGTCCTTTTTTGTGCCTCGTGTGGCCTTATGATCCCACAGGCCTGGGTGGCACGGGGATGTTAAACAGCTTCGGCACCCTGCTCTACTGAACCAAGTAATTCCCTGCCAGTTGGAGGCTTATACAGCGATGCTGCTCCCTGGGAAGATGCCTTTCACAGCTACAACACCGACAAATCACTATTTTCATGGCTTTACTTCCTCTCCGGAGCCCGGCTCTTGCCCCCATGCTATATTTAGGCAGAGGGTTAATTCCGGAGTGCCTTTTGCCCAATGCTGTAAATAAAATTGGGACCTCTGACTGGGCAGGACAAGACACTGTTTTTGGGAATAGGCACAGGGCCAGATGGTTAAATGCCCACAATTTGCTTTCCTCCGCAAATTAGGTTGGATGAAATCAAGGCAGCTGCTGGAGAACTGCAGGGGATTAGGAAGACGCTGGAAGTTGACATATTTTGCTTTAAACCATCAGGGGGACAATTTTTTAGAGAAACTCTTGGAAACGTAACTAAAGATAACATCAAGAAAGCCTTGCAGAACAGCCGTTACAGTATGTAATCCCCTAGCAATCTCTCAGTGTCTCCAGTAATTCCTCTACATGGCAACACCAGCTTTGCAGATTTACTAATGGCTCCTTAGGCATCATACACCATGTTTGGATAATTCATTCTGCCTGTTTAGGTGAACATACCGCAGAAAGCAAGTGTGGTGTCCTCTTTCCTTTCTACAGGTCTCCTTTTCTGTCCCTCCTCCTCACTCTCACAGGGCAGCAGCGAGCACTGGTGCTTGTTGCAGTACAAGGGATCCTCCAGGTGATCGAGTTTACAGCTAAAGCACCTTGAATAATTAACCATGTGGTGGACGAGCCTGCTCAGGTTTCTCAGTTTATTCAGATTACCATGTGTATACAAACAGATAAAAGCTCATACATAAGCACACATAAACTCACACACACTCTCTTCTGCATAAAGAACACACACAGAGACACTTCCCAGTATACACAGACTCTTGGCTGCGCAGCTTTGTGGGAGGCTATCTCACACCATGATCTGCCTGTATGGGTCGGCTCCCTCCCTCCCTCTCACTATCTGCTGCACACTCAACTGTGGCTTCAAAACAACTTAATCCCTGTGACTGACACATTGCGCTGTGTTGTTGCTATGCCGGCTAGATGTCCTGCACCAGGTTACAATTTCACACCATTGTATCACGCTCAGTCCGGTAGTTATGTTTGTCCTTAAGGGTATTATGGAAAAGCATTTTTCCCTTTGAATGAGAAGCAGCATTTCACTGATGATTTAAACATGCTTCCTTCAGGTCCTGGACGTTATAGATTTATGGTGCCAAGCACAGGAACTGGGAGTCTTTTGTTTATCAATTTGAGTTCGTGACTCTGAAGCAAAGCCTTTGTATGCCTGTGGACCCAGTGTCTATGCATGTTTTATGTTGTGTTGTTGTTATGCTGTGAGGAACATGATCCATTGCTTCACTTTTTTGCATAGTGTATGAGGGAGAGTGTCAAAACATCAGACTTTAACCCTGGAGACAGCGGTCAATTTCTCATTTCAAATCACTAGTCTGTGTGGTTTCTTTAAACTGTGATCAGTCTATAACCTTAACCCGGTGTTTGTTATTGTAACCATGGCAATGAACAAAGGCCCTCGATCCAACCTTACCAAAGTACTTAATTTACTTTCCCGAAACCTAGTAGCTTTTGTGCCTAAGCCTAACCAAACCTTATCCCACAGCAATGGCACAGCATAAAAGGGTTAATTGTTTCTTTTCTATTAGTGAGTTTTCACAGTTCATCAGTGGCATGTCTCCTGCGGCTCAGGGGGATGGAAGGAAAGTGGCCTATGGGTAGTATCACTAAGGACAAACCACCTATAAGGTGGTTTAGGTCGCAGAACTTGTTGGTATGACTCGTTGGCTTGTGACACTTTACAGCCAAGAAGTGATCGGTCTTGACGAAGCTGCAAAGTGTTCAACTAAAAGCTCACTTCTTCATTAAATTACTTTTTTCTATAACATGAAAAAGCATAAAGATTTGAAAAAAAAATCTCAAGCAAAAGTAAAGAGGTATAAAAATGTACAAAAGATATAAAAAGTAAAAGTACTCATTAGTCAGAATGTTCCCTAACATCTTGGATAAACTGTATATAGTATATTAAATTGTTGGATTGTCATTACGAATACATTAATTGTTTGCAATATTGAGTAAAAAAATGCAATATTGAAGTACAGTATCAAGATAAACATATAAAGAAAATACTTTTTTTTTATTTCTAACATTGATTTTTGTAGCTATTTGTCTAATGCTGGTCCTACACTAGAAGATAATCAGGAAGATTTGGGGTCAAATTCACTCTTCCCAACAACTGAGACAACAATTGTTCCCAACTCAAGGCTGGTCAAAACTAATTATCTGCCCAAAAAATCCTGTTGTGTGAGGAGTTTATAGAAACAACCTTTACGTTATCAACTGGCTTAGAGTCTGTTTTCAAATCACTCAAATCGGCTAAATGTGTTGTTATGTCTCTGGTTTACCACATTTTTAAAATTGGTTGAGATTGCAAAATCCTCTGCAGTGTATCTGGAATAAAACAGGAAAAGAGGAAAAAACCTTCTAGTGTGGTCCCTGGACCTGTCCTCCTTCCTGTCTGGGCTGTGATACCAGGTGATGTCACACACCTGGCCGGCCTCCGCTGCAGTGTGACACTTGATCATGTTTGGCATGGCCCTAGCACTGTTCGTGGATGTTAGTACAAGTGTAATGTGACAGCTCAATCCTTTCACATGGCATCCTTCTGATGCTGTGCATACAGATACAGCACTTCACTTGCCAGGACACTGAAAATGCAGATCCATTCACATCACTTCTGTTAATTGAATTGGATCAGCTGCACATTCTGGGGACACTGGTGGCTGCCATGTTTCACATATGCATTACCTAGAAGACACTGCAAGAGGCTTGTGATCTCTGTCATCACTTCGTTTCAAATGAATAGCTTCAATACCTTAACCATGTGTTTATTACTTTAACTATGATGATGAAGGTCTGGTACGCCCGGTGCCTGTAGGGACGCTTTTCAAGAGACAGTCCTGTGGTTTGTATAAGAGGAAAGGGACAAACAACCCTGTAAAGACTGTGAGATGCAGCCAAAAGCTACAGAACAAAAATTAAAGGGAGCATGAATTAAGTTTTCTGAGGTCAAGAATAAACTACACTTTATCTGACTAAAACTCAAAATAAAACACCTCTAACAAACAGATTTAATTACTAAAGTTTTTAGTATCTTTATTTGATTGTTGACATTTTCAGGCTGCGGGTGACAGCCCGGCACCTTAAATGTACCCACTGGGATTTTTGGTGCCTGCAAACATGTTTTTGTTTTTGTTTTTTTGAGTCAGATTTAGTTAATATTGCAATATGCATATTGCAACATTTTTGTATCACAATGCATCGTGCCACAGTATTTTTCCCTGTCTAACAGTACAACTTGATTTTATTTTCCACACACTCCATGCTGTCACTAGGACAGAATGACAGAGCAGAGTGGTTTACACCCAGAGTGGTTTACAACCATTGGCTGTATGTTGTGATGGGTATGGGAGAGCCTCTGGGCTTCCACCACCTGCTCCATTTCTCACATTCTGTCACACCTTGGGGGACAGATCTCATCCGGTCTACAACCCAATTACTTCACAACACATTTAACTGCCATCAAACGCTGCACAACGGGGGTGTAAAAGGAGCCGCAAAGAGCCGAGCTGTTGCCATGGCCACTGTCACTCAGCAGATTTCCAAGGATGGGAAGAAATACGGAGAGCGCTCTGATTGGTTGTTGTGCTATTTTGACCAACAGAGAGAGAGAGAGAGCCAGTACTCACAACAATCACAGACACACTGTTATGCAATTGAACAATTAGAATATGTGCATTTGTGAATACTGGCCAGTATGAGTCGATAAACTGGAAGCATGTCAGCAAAAGTAGTTGGAGGCAAACTGTAGTATTCCCTCATCTGCATATTGGATTAACCAAGATTTAACACCATGTGGTCCTTCATATGATCTGTGAAAGTATAAGTAAACCCACCAAAAGGGGAATTTTTTTTTTGCTAGTGCAGAAACAAATCTAATGCAGGAATTGATTTTATCTGTGACTACAATTTTCATTCCACATTTGCAGTGTTGCATTTTTTTTTTTTATGAGACAAAAACTAAACAAAAATAATAATATGTTTGGAAAGTATTCCCTTACAGTACCTAATGTTCAGTGCTGTCACCAAGGTGGTGAGTTTATGGTAAGTAAAAAGGAAAAAACATGGCTAAAACTCAGGCGGAGCGACAGAGCAAACAGAGACAAGCCGAGACAAAGAGGAAGAGAGAATGAAACATCACCAGCACCACAAACCATGAGACATTTATGACAGAGGCAATTGATAGCTACTAATCCCAACTAAAACTGTGTGTTCTGCCAGGAGGAAACCCACAGTGGTAAGGCTACAAATAAAACAGGATTTTTTTTCAATATTATTTAAAATCTAAATTTCAAATGAATGTAAATTACAACATGATTAATATCCTGACAGAAATATGTTTGCCAGTGCTTCCAAAAATAATGAACTGTTTAGTGCTGCCAGGAGCAATTATGGATCAAACTGCAGTGCACTGAACAAATATTGTTTCATTTCTTTCCTTGATTATGCTTACAAATTAGGGAACAGATCATCTTTGAACTTTCCTCACTCCTATATTATGCTTTGACTATAGTTTAAATCAATTCTGTAAAATAAATACACAATTAAATTTAATGTAATAAAAAAAAAATGTAAAACTGGTGTATTCACTGGTCTTACGTGCTTATCTGTGTAGCTGTACTCCTGAAATATGGCACCAAATCATGAGTGAAAGGTTTAAGTTACCTGGACAAGGTATATAAATCCAGGCTGCGATACTGATCCGGGTCCTGTGTAGACACAACTCCTGTGTTTACTATTTACTTTTTGTTGGTTTTTGTGACAACATCGACACCAGGAACAGGACCTGAGTAACACACTCATTTCCCCCAAGCTCTGTTTTCTCTGACTCTTTGGACCATGAGAGCAAGACACATCAAGACATACATATAAAATCACCCCCTGGCTAGTGCATAAGCACATTTGAACACATAGTCTTTCCAACAACCTGCATTTGTATCACAAACAGAAAAACATATCATTAGTAATTGTCACAGAGTATAATCTCCATCAGGGGACCTTTCTGGGCATCAAAGTGGAGGAAACTCTGCAGTGCTCAGTAATCATGGAGTGCTGCAGGGCAGCACCACAAGCAAGCTACTGAGGCCAGATACCAGGTCAAGGCTAATGTGGAACGGAACCTTTAACCAGACTCAGAGATACTGTACTGTATGGTGTGTATGTGTGTGTGTGTGTGTGTGTGTGTGTGTTTGGGGGGGGGGGACTAATGGGGAACAGAGGTCTGTGAGCTACATGATGCTGGCCAGAGAAACCAGACGGTTGATGAGTGATTTTGGGGGGCATTAAGGAGCTAATCATAGTCACTCTTATCTACCTTCAGCTCCATCTCACTATGAGAAAAACCAAAAAAGTGAGCCAGTGGAAGTTCACTGATGAATCTCAGTGACAGAACATCTGCAAGCCATCCACTTGGAATGAGTTTCAAAATGAGGAGAGCTGGTCCAGAAAGAGGACATTTAATTGGATTATTTCGAGAAGTAGCTGTTTGCTGTAGTCATTAAATGAATCATTGTTTACACTGTGCAAGAATCAGCATAGCTGTGGTGTATCATCTAAATCCTAGTCCTGCTTGCCAGAAAATATAATACCACCCTTGACAATAAATAACTGTTTGGCCTCTAGTGTAGAAACTAGCTGTAAATCTACAAAAGGATCACATAATGTGTGGTTCAACGAAGGGAGATGAGCTCTGAACTTTTCATGTCCAAATCACTGGGTTGTTACTGTAGCTCCTGTTTGTTGCAGGTTTTGAATTAGCCAGTAAAGCAGCAGCATAGCAGATACAGTGAAAGTTACAGTGAGATCCAACATGCTGATCTGGTCTGAAAAGATATAGGATGTGTGAATTGGCTCATACACATAATTTGCTTTGACATTCTCATTCCTGAATGGTGAGGAGATGCAACGCAGATCTTTAACTGATTACAAAGGCCGACAGAGGGAGCGCAGAGGCATTAGCTAAGAAAACAGAGACAAGGGCCGAGAGCGACGAGCTTTGGCTTATCAGCACTGCGAGCTGGGGCACTCTTAATTCACTTTGAATCAGCCGAGTCGTGTGTGCTGAAATAATCATCCCCCTTGTTTATTTGTTCAGGCCTTGGCACAAGCCTTTATCTAGCTGGCTAGAACTCCTATCCTGCTCTGCCTCCCTTTGCTCTGTCGTTAAAACTCAGTCTGGGTGAAAACCAAATGCTGATTTATCAGGAAGCACAGCACAGAAGGTCATTGGAGCCTGTTTTACAAAATGTCCACTTGCTTTCTGTAAGCGTTGGTGTTCCGTCAGCAGCTGGAGAACATGATGGGACAACTCCTACAGGGAAAACCTGCCTGTCAAACCAGTGGTTTTGTGGCCCGAAAACAGAAGAACTCCCCACAGAAAATCACACCTCACACTGCATTACTTGGCCTTGGCATAACAGGGAAATAAAACTATGACTGAAATGTAACTATTACTGAGTGACAGCTTATAAACTGCAAGGAAACATTATTAGGCACTGCATCATTCAAACAGTTATTTCTTACAAGACAAAGCCCTCAGTCATCAGCTATGACAAGTTTTCATTAGAAATCATTCCAGATTGTTTGCATCTGCAAGGAAACTATGGAACTGTAGACAGTGTGCCTCATTAATTTACAGATGTGCTGACTGATTCACTTAGAGGACTGTGTAAATATCCCAGAGACTGAACAGAGCAGACTACATGTGCATTGACAATCCAGACATCAGTGGACCAGACGTTCATTACAGTCATCACTAAGTGGAAGAAAGCAGACATCTGTTACCACACATTCAGTAAAATACAGCAGTGGAAAACTACAAACGTATAAATAACGGAAGCATGGTTGTGCAGGTGAATATCATTTCATAGTGTTTACATAGCCCTTTAGATGCCATAGTGCACCTAATCTGTCAGAATCTACTCAATTTATAGTCACTCAACTTGAGTCACATTTTTGATTCCTCATTGAGGACCATTCCTCACCTCTGGCCCCATGAACTTGCAGTTTGCATGCATATCACTTTGGCACAGAGATTGCATTTAAATTTCCATTGTGGCTGAGTCTGTCATTAGGAGTGCAAAAACAATGGCTAGATTGAGTGGTGCCACAGTAAACAGCTCCCCTGTGAATCTAAGCTCAACAGTTCCACATCGCAGGAATAGGAGCTCCAGCGACTACATCATCCTTCACTCTTGAGCTACAAATCGCATAATAACATTATTTTAAGCACTAAAAGCTCAATCCCACACAATGACTTTAAATCACACTATAATGGAAAATTGTGGGTGAATTGCAAAAATGATAAGTGAGGAAGTCTTGTGGCCCTCTGTGCCCTCACTCTGACCTCGCTGTGGTTTACTGGGACAGGACAGATTGTGCTATTGTGGCTCTGGAGTGCCAAATGTTGCCTGCCAGTTTGCTCTATACAAAGAGAACCAAACAATCTTGGGACATTTCTTACAACAGTGCAGTGAGACTCAGAGAGGCATTTATTGGCAAGGCACCTCTGCACAAAGAGGCCTGATGAGAGAAGACAATATAATGTTTCAGCAAGGCTTGGATGTTTGAAGTTCGCAGCTCAGAGCTCTCTCTGCACCCTCCTTCACATTCTTTCAACAAAGTTTTCTTCTTCCAGCTACCCTTCTGTTCCTCCTCTTGGACTGTGTCATAGGCCTGTTAGAGCTGCTGACTATAAAAACTCTGCTTGTGTTTAGATGCCATTTAAGTAGGGCACATTAAAGGAACAGTCAACATTTAGGGACACACACAGGTCATTTCTGTTTTTGCCAAGATGGGAGGAGTAATACCACTCTCATGTATGAAAGGTAAATACAAAGCTGTTGCCAGCAACTTAGCTGGCAAGCTGTGTGCTTGCTATATAGTTTCACACTTACACCACAAACATGAGTGGTACATTACCAATCTTCTCATTTAACTTCCAACTACTGTTGAAATCAAATAAGTATTCCAAAGAAAGCCAAACAATTCCTTATAAAATAACACTTCTTGGTGAATACATTCCTAAAATGTATTGGCAGCACATGAGTCAGTATTTTACGAATCCTTTGTTGTAGTTGTTTTCCACTGCAGGTGCAGGTGCAGCACTGGGGCACAGTTCAAAAAGTCAAGCCCCAAGTGAGAGCTAAACTCTTGCTGTTCTCACCTGTCAGCACACCACAAACAGCATAGTACGAACCAGCTTTTCCACTCAATTGCACTCAGTGGCCCTGTTGTGGCTGCCACTGTCAGCAAAAAAATTTAAGGG
>NW_018127942.1:528295-549739 GCF_001952655.1 Monopterus albus | reverse complement strand
CCCTGCCACTGTCAGCAAATAATTTAATGGACCACTAGTCTGCAAACTGGCAAGCACTCAATTCCACTGTCGTCTTTTGGTTGTGAGGGTTTTAAGCATGATTACAGGGAAATTAAGTATAAGGATATGAATTTCCTAACATGCAAGTACTGTATTAAAATATCCAGTATTTCAGCATCCTAAAGCTGGTTGGTATAAATGCTTGAGCATCACACTTACATCACCAGCAGGGTATCCTTTTCACTGAGTCAGAGGAGAGAATGGGAACCGTCTCCAGACCACACCACTACTGTCACTGTTACTTAAGACTCTAACCACTCGCTCACATTCACACACACAGAACTGTAATCACAGAAGGATTACGCTGCTCGTTTGTAATCTCAGCCTCAGACCATGCCTGCATATGCGAAGGAGTAGATTACCTTTAAGTAAGAATAACAGAGACGAGGACAGGGGCCTACACCACAGACAGCCTTGGTCACGTTTTACTAAAGGAGAATTCTTAATCATTGCCAGATTTAAAGGTGCCCCATGGAGCTTTCTTGTAAACAAAGTTGTGTTTGCATACAGTTTTCTTAACATCCCTGAGGTTTAATAAACATGTCACATGAATGAATTTATCATAAAATGTGTACAGCTGATTTATTTGAAGTCATGCACTATTTATATCCATGTTTACCCGCTAGCGGTTTTCTTCTTCACTGCCTTTGTGAGTGTATTGCTATTCTTCTTTTCATGTTACCAACATCAACTGCTGATTAACAAAACAGTGCAAAACCAGTGTCATGAATGTGTATGGTGCCGCCTCCACAAATTGTGTCCACATGCACGTGCATATTATAAACAAAATAGGGACATGCTTTTAAAAACAATGCTCCACAGCAACTCCACATGGGTGCCTTTAAATTGTAAATGTACTTTTACAATGTACTGTACTGTAAGTTTTTATTTTCATACATATTGTGTACAAAATAAAAACAAAGGATAATGGGGGGTCGGGGGGTGCACAGAATAGAGATGTAGTAAGAGAGTAAAGGAACAACTCATCAATATTACACATAAATGTCACTTTAGCTGTCACAAGAAATGCTGTATTTTAAAAAATGCTGTATAATCTAAAAGACATGACATCTTCAAGAAAAGGTATAGAACGTGTAAGACCAAGCATAGATAGATAGATAAATAGATAGATAGATAGATAGATAAATAGATAGAACCGTGCATGGGTTCTCTCCAGGTGCTCCGGCTTTACCCCACAGTCCAAAGACATGATGCTTAGGTTGATTGGTGACTCTAAATTGCCTGTAGGAGTGAGTTTGGGTTTGTGTGGTTGTCTGTCTCTGAGTGTCAGTCCTGTGATAAACTGGTGACATGTCAGGAGTGTACCCCGCCTCTCACCCAGAGTCACCTGGGACTGGCTCCAGCCCCCCACGACCCTCACTCCATTCAGGGCTACTGCCCCCCTCACATCGAGGCTTCAGACATCACAGATCAGAAAGCTCCTGATTCCAGCATTAGCTGAGGCAGCGTACATGGCAAGAAAACAAAGACTGTTGAAGATGAGAAATGGAAAAGAAATCAACAAAGTTCATTTTAGATCAAGAATTTATATCAGCACCACTTTGTAACCCTTTTATTTATTTTAATTTCATTACGACCAGTACCTGAAGAGCTGGGTCAAGTCTAGTGGAGAAGGGGAGAGGGAGGGCTGTGCGGAGCTGAGAGGATTGATTTCAGTTCTCATATTACTGCTAGCTTGTTGTAGCTTTAATGTGTGCAATATACATTTACACTGAAATGTATATTTTCAGAATTTAATCACTGTCCTGCTGCAACAGTATTATGGTAATAATAAGAAGTAAGAAAGAATTATACATCACGTGTATAATAACGTCCTGCTTCTAACACATCATATTATTTACCCCATGGGAACATCAAATTCTTAGCTATTTGCCTCTGTTATTTATTTTGCATTCATCTGGTTCTGTATCAGCAGGCAGAAAGAGAGAGAGAGAAACCCCTACAGGTATATGGCCTCACACCAGGGATGCTGCAGTTAGACAGTACACATCTTAGACCTCAGGACACACTGCACAACTACTGGTAATTAAACGACATTTCAAACCGTTGGCTAACTCCTATAAAGGGTCTGTTTACCTAGCCAAACAAAATACAGGCAAAATGTGTTTTACTGGGATTTTTTGACAACTTTTAAATATATTTTCTAAAAGAAAACAACATGAGGCAGCTCAGTGATTATGAGATGGAAAAATCGAAAGTCTGATGAAAATCTGGATTCAAACACTGATCAACAAATTTTGAAAACTGTTTGTTTCTGCAATTAGTAAGCAAATCAATCTACGCTGTTTAGGATGCAGACTAGACCTTAAAAATAGTCATCATATTTATTATTGAACTCATCACTTATAAATGTTGATAAGCGTTTTGTCAAATGGTTTCGGTTACAAGTAACTTCTATTACATTAAATGACCTTTTTGATTCAGCAAAAGGGGCCTCCGCTGCTTTCTGCCGAGCAACTACTGTCCCATGCCAAGCTAAATGAGAACAATGTGCATCTTCCGTTTGATGATAGTGCTGCTCTCTTTGGCCAGGGAAGAACACCCAAATTGTAATCTGACCTCCCCTACTCAAATAAAGAACACAAAATCTCAGTCAAAAACACAGTACTGCATTATCAAACAGAGCTACATATACACATACATGAAATGTATACAGAATATATGCAGATATCACACACCTTTCTTTCAGCACATGTACATTCACACACCCTGTATCCCAGCCAAAATCCAAACTCCATCGACAACAAAACAGCCCTACACAATAACTTTAAAGACATTTTAAGAACATTGTGTGAAAATTTTAAGAACCTGGAGTATACCCACAATCGTCCTTCCTTCCAGCAAAACCAGTCATTTTAAGATTGAGTTGTTGTGTTTAGCTCCAGATCCAGGTCATAGCTCGTCTGCATCAACAACTTCACCCCTATATTGGACACAGGTGAAGATGTACTCAAAGTCACAGGATCAGCCCATTTCGTTCCCCAACAAAAGCACAAAGCTGGCTCAGCTGGCTCACTGCATCAACACAGCGTGTCACAGTTAGATCCAAACTTTTAAATGTTTCCTGTGTGTGAGCCAGCATCTGCTTTCTATTTACCCACCTCTGAAAACACCCGACCATGGGTAAGGAAAGTACCTTAGAAAGAAGGGAATCATACCGGGCGAGCAGTTGTAAGAAAGTGAGACTGTGCAAAACCTAGTTGTTGTGAAAAATGTCTTCAGTGATGTTAGCTTGCTTTGCTGCTCCCATGCATCTATCATTAAACAGGAGTTTCTGGTCCAACTTCCCTTTTTTGCTGTTCACAAGGGCAATGCACTTTGACTATTATTATTGTGTTTAATTCCAGTTAATGTAGGATTTTTTTGTCAAAGCTGAAGCTGATCTTTGGATGGGGTGGCCAGGCTCAAGCACAGACTCAGAAATGGCACATTTGAAATATATGTAAAAAGTAAATAAATCTATGACTTAATAAGCCATACATTAGAATCAAACTGTATATTTTGTGTAAAAAAGAGATACACACTGTGCTTTTCTTTTTTAGCTAACTTTGGCTGTGCTTGTTATTTACTCCTGGCTGCTGCACAGTGGTTCCCCCCACTGAGGTGAATCATGCCAAGTACTCCACAACAACACAACTGGAGAAATGAATGCAAATATCATGCTGCATGCATAATATAAAATATAACTAAGTTGATCAATCTGACATTTTGACCTGATGACTGCACTAGAAAAGTCAAGGCATCGCAAATTTTCAAGGCTTCATCCTTGAGAATGAAGCAAAAGCAGCATCAGGTGTTTTCTGCCTTTACAGTGGAAATTACAAAATAGTAAAAAACACTTTTCACACACACTGACTCCAAATAAGCACAGACTGTTTTTTCTCCAAATCTTTCTAGGTCTCTCCTATGCCTGATTGACCTCTTGGGACTTTCTAAACGCAAACAATTTTCCATGCTCAGCTTGTCATTTAAGATCACTTTTGATGCCTGAGTTGCTGCGTCTCCTATCTGGCAAGGTTGCTTAACAAGCGATGACAGCTGAACTGCGTGCTGACGCATCATATAGCAGCTGGGCAGGTCAGTCAGGTCATGCACAGGTAACACCTCAAACACTGCAGCACTCGTCTCAGTGTCAAGTTAATTCATTTTTAAGTTCACAGCAACAAAAAGCTGACTTTTCTTAATGTATGACCATTGAACGTATACAATTTCCTACTTTCTCTCATATAAGTCACTGACTGTAAAGAAAGTAGCCTCATATAATGTACCTTAACATTAAAACTGCTTTGAAAGGCTTATGAATTCCAGATGTCAGCTTTAGCCTGTAGGATCAAACAATGCTGTGTGTTGCCCCTTAAGCCACCTGAACTGCTTTGAGCTAAGCTTTCCACATGTGAGTTCCCCCTCTTTTAGAATGTAAAGCTTCAAGGGGCTGGGAAAGCCTTATATAAATTCAATCCATTATTGTCTGCATATGTCGGCACCTTTGTGCTCCCCTTCAATTATTGTGCTCTACCTAATTTGTAGACTTAAATGTTTAAACAGAAGGCGAGTCACCTGAAACAGAGAAGATGTTTTCAGTCATGACACCACTTCAGTTTTACTGAAGAACTTCAGCTGCTCTGTGAGGAGACAGAGCAATAAAAAAGGCATTTAAAGGAAAGATTTTATTATGTGTGCATAGTGTTGAGATTTTAATCCACCTCACAGAGTTGTATGAGAACGTCCAACAAGCTGAAACCCAATCGCCAGTGCTGCAGCCTGATGTTTGCCAAAAATGCTGAACTCTCAACTGATTGAGGAGCTGAATCATAGCTGTATAACAGAGCGGAACATTTTCATGCTTCATCCCCCTTCCCTCGTTCCCGTTTTGTGTCCATGTGCCCGCCTGTGTTTTCACTTTCTAAGCATGATCATTCTCTGTGGCCCTGAGCTGTATTTTCACTAAAATGGTAGAAAAAGAAACTCATTGACCTGACATATTATCAACACCATCAACAGGAGTACACAGTCACATGCAGACTCACCTAATATATACTCAGAGGCAGCACTACCATGCACAGAAAAACCTACAGTAGGAAGCATTTACACAAACAGGTTTCAAGGGCGCCCAAAGAACGCATTTGTTTCAGCTCTTGTTTTTTAAATTCTCATTGTGCTGCAGGCTGTTTGTCAGGGGCATGGTGTCAAGAAGATACGTAAGAACAGCAGTGCACAAAGGAACACTAGTGGCAGAGAACAGCTAATGAGAGTGTTTGGAAAATGTGCATTTGATTTTATGACAAGAGACGATGTAAACCATTAATGAAAACTCAGTGGCCTGAGTTGTTATGTAGCGAGAATAAAGTCTGTTACACTAAGTGGCAAAAAACTGTAATCACAATCACTAATTCAATTTTTCTCCAATAAAACGTAGCCCCTAAAAACATGAATATGAATATTTGAGTCAACCACACTCAGGACCTCTGGGTAGCTGTGTTCACCTACTAGGAAATTCCTTTTCTATTTCTCCAAGCTTGTGAAGTATTTTGACAAGTAATAACAGATTCAAGCTGAAAAGGCTTTTTAAATTGATGACTCCATTGTTTCAAAACCTTATACACAGAGTGGCATATATAGTATTACATGGTTATAACACCATTTACTGTCACACATGAGAAAGGACATTCACAAATAACTGTGTCTTTTCCAGGATGTTATGTTATTATTGTATCTCAAAGGAATAATGTTGAACTTTTCTGTACCTTAAATGCATGATTTAAATTGCATGTGACTGAAAGGTCAAAAACTGCCAGCTTTTTTTTTTTCTATCTAATGAGAAACCTGCGTTTTGTAGGTTCCCCCCTTGTTCCTTTTTGGCCCTGCTTGTTTTTCTCTCTGCTCCACTCAAAACCCAGACCCAGACAACCACCAGGCAAGCTGTCATTCTTCAAGCCTCTGGAATGTCTAAAACCTCCTGATGATTTCACGTAGTATAAAAGACTATAGGAGAGGAGAACAATGATGGGGCTTGTCTGTGACACTTTGGCATCAGCTCAAACCGACGCCAGTTTAGAGTTATGGTTCAGATGATGCCATCCACATTAGTGTGTGTAATGTGTAATGTGTGTAACAAAAAAAAAAAAAAAAAAAAAAAACACCTGGAGACAGGAAGGGGACTTATAGCTTTGATTTTGAACGAGTCAGGCCAGAGGCAGTAATATGGGATCACAGAGCCGGTTCTGCTGCCACACTTCTCATTTACACTTTTTCATTCAGGCTGCTGCTATGGCACACTGTTTGTCCGTCGCAAGCTTACAAAATCATGCACACACTTGGCAGGTCGATGCTTTGCACAAGTGATGAATGGCATTCATTTCAAGCCCTTCTATGTTTGAATATCTCCAGTGGCAGAAGTTGTTCAGCATATGAGCAAATATGAGCGTATTTTGCTTGTTTGAAATTTACAACTGATGCTTCCTACCGTGTGTTACTCCAGCTAACCAGATTGAAGTTAAGAAACTATCAATCTTCCTGTTATTGCAGCTCTCAAGGGGACATGCTTTGCTTGAGTAAAGTCAAACTACACAGCGCTGTTCATGCACACTCAAGCTCAGTGCAGATCTGTGCAGTAGATATTTAGACACACATACAAATGCTTGAAAACAAGATCAGACCGGCAGGAGAAGAGATAAGAAAGGTGTCCATACTGAGCTGCATGTGTAGAACTGTAACAAAGATGGGAGTAAGTTAAGTACCCTGACAGTGATCTATGATCAGTCACATAGAAACAACACTGATGCAATTCTCACGAGACACAGTACAAGTCTGTGCAGGATGTCAGCTGCGATGTTGAAACTGCTGCTAGGATCAAATCTAAAGTCTTGTTACATCTGCTCTGGAATTAGAGACTCAAGATTGTGTGTGTCTTCATATACCCATAACCAACAGTCAAAAGTCAACACCTTCTCATTTCCAGGGCGTCAAATTTTGTTATAGTACCTTTTGCGTCTCACGCTGATGCTAAAGGGTGACTTTGGCGTCCATATAAGATGTATGGGGTTTTCATTACAGAACAGCGTTAGACCACTTTCATGACTAGACAGAAATGATGTGGGTGTGTTTAGGCACAAAAACGACGTGGTTAAGTTTAGAAAAATATTGTGGCCTGGGTTAAAACACTCACTGATTAAAAAAAACACCATTACACATGAGAAGAGAACTCCACTCTGCCATGGGAAAGCTCAATGTTTTGTTTGACCCACCAGCCACATCCTAGCATGAGCTTTCTCCCTTCTTATACTACACCAAAGGTAGACTTTAGCATCCATAAGAGACGCCAAAGGTATTTGATGCCCTGGGAATGAAGACGGGCAGGTAAAAGTGATGCATATACAATATGAGCATATGAAAATATAAGTGACTACAAAACTAAATACAGTATATTTGTTCAACATTAAATTATTTACTCTTACAGCTATTGTACTATTTGTCCTGTGAATGTTGTTTAAGTCAGTGGTTTTGATTATCAGTCATTTTTCAGATTTTTCAAAATGAGATTTATGATTTGTCTCACAACGTTACTTAACAGGGTGCCCTGTTGCTGAGTGGTCTCTCTTTTCAAAGACATTTTCTTGTCTAGTAAAAGTGCACAGTACCCCAAAAAAATCTTAAAAAGACACAGTGCAATATAGCAAATATCTATAAATAGGAGTCTGCGCCTTTATTTTAAAAAGGTGATATTCTTTCTGTGCAAAAAGTCAAATAGAGCCAAATGAAAATGCTTGGAATTCAGTAGCTGAGCCTTTTGATCTAATGGGAAAAGAAATATGTAGACACTCCGACTAAAGCAAAGTTCAAGAATTTCATTTATTTTCAAAGATTAATATTCAGACTAAAAATAGGCCAGCTGCAGCATTACAGAGTCGAGTCTGTGAGGTCCAGAAGAGATTATTTTTCTGCTTGAAGCTTCCAGATCCATTTATGATAGCCCATGAACAAGAGTGGGACACATCTCTAAAAGCTCCTCTGGATGTACAGTTCCCAGATCATTCAGGGAAATGTACATTTTCCTGCTTGTGCATAAATCTGACATCATGAAATATTTGTTTCTCATAGCTGGATCATTTTGAGATAATTGAGCCAATACATCAGCAAAGACTGTTAACTCACTGAGGTGAGGCTGACAACTGACATTAAGTGTTTATTTTTTTCTGCTGGTATTAGAGGAGATGCCTTTCATCTTCCACAAGTAAGCTGAAAAGAAATTTTATGCTCATTTGTCATCAGGATATAAGATTGCACCCCAGTAAACATCATGGTTTTAATGATGCTACAGTGTGACTTCAGTTCCTGAGTGACATTAGGTGAATTGGATGTAACTGACATTTTCCTTGCCCAGATGGCTGTGTGTGCATGTGTGTGCACGTGCATGTGAGAGGCCATGTGTTCCACTGTATGATGTAAGGGCTGTGTTTCTCCCACCAAATCACACTCTGGATAATGTCACTCTTCTGCCTCAGGGAGTAAATATCCCTGGGAACCAAGCCCCAGTTGAAAAAAAAAAAAAACCTCCACAACTAAACACATGTGTACAGTATATACACCCCCCCAAACCTTTTTACCAAATATCACTAAAAACAACAGAAGCATCTGCGCAAAAACGTACAGGACATAAATCTTGGCTTTGTGATGTAGGACTTGGCTAGAATCAAAGGCAATCCATAAAATTAAAAAAAAAAAAAGCACAAACAATACAAAGCTTATGATGCAGAGGTGAACACCTTGGCACCTAATCAGCTTGTATTGAAACCTGATCCAAAGGCAACTCCTCATGTGCAATTAGCAGTTGCTGCGGCATTTGTTTTGGTCCCACTTGGGCCATTTTAAATTATACTCTTTTTTTTTTTTTTTTTTTTTTTTTTACTTAAGCCCTCTCAGGATCTAAACATCATTTGGGACCTAAGAGAAAGGGGGGAGGCTTCATTTACACAGAGACCATTAAGGGCACATGCCATTTACTAAACAAATGGCATCAAACCTTTGCCCATTAAAGGAAATTGCTCAAAAATTACCCCCTAGTCAATTAGGCTTATTATTTTTTCTCTTCAGGACTGAGGGGTGGGGTACCATAAGGGAACCAGTCACCTTTCACTGTAACTTGTTTCAGTTGGTGCATCAAGAGAGGTCAAAAGAAGGAGGATTTGGGGGAGAGGGGATTGAAACACCTGCTAGATAACAGAATGGACACAACCCTGAATGCTGTGGAAATTGCTCTAAAACAGACCAGCTTACAAGAAGCATGTGACCTGCTTTGTTGTTGTGCATTATACTCATGTTGTTGATTAGAAGCAGAAAGCAACATGTTGACAAAGCTGGTGGGAAAATTTTGTGAAACTTTGTTACAAACCAGATTGTATCAAAAACATCTCAGATGTGAAAAAGCTTTGCTCGGGCTCCGCTCCAATGAGTTGTACACTTGTGTGTGAACAACAGGCTGCCTGGGGCCAGCATTATTATACTGCCTGTACTATGTGTCCTGCGCTACATGTAGAAATGTAAAAATATGAAGACTGAGGTGCACAGTTATACCTCCTTAAAGGAATAGCAATTTTGGAAATGTCCTTATACATCTTCTTGCCAAGAAATAGGGCCCTTTCAAACTCTGTGCAAGCTACACAGCCACGAACGCTTCCAGCGACCCAAGACGGATTTGGCACATACTTGCGTAGCAAAAATGTGTCATCCCAAAATTTGTAACGCAACCCAAGCACAACTGTTATTTCACACATTTCCAGTAAGGGCACTAATTCAAATACTGTACTGTCAGTCTACTCTGAAGTCTTTGTTACAGAAGAAATGTTTTTGGTGTCAAAAAAAATAAAACAAAATAAAACATCAAGCTGTGCAAAGTTCTCCGTGTTTATCTGCATTTTTATGATATGGCAAATGCCTCTTTTTAGCACAATGCACTCCTCTTCTGCAGCAATCTTCATTTCTACTGGATAAATCAAGTGGCCTGATTAGGACCATGGGGTGAGGTCGAGTGAGCGGTGCATTGCAATCACTGCCCTATGTACATAAATACTTGTGTGACCATTGCATTTACAGCCCATAGGTGACACGATCAGTACCAGTCACCTGTTCACTAAACATGAAGCTACGACAAGTAGCCAATTAGCTTAGCTGAGCATCAAAAAAGTAAGCAGGAGAAACATGTAGCTTAGCTTGGTCAGGACATATTTTAATATGTAAAGCCACAATTTGTCATTTTTATAGTTACATTTCACAGTGGATTAAACCAGTAAGATTTAAAGTGTGAGCTTGGAGGTTATGATGTATACTAGCACATATTTATAACTATAAGATATTAATGGAGTATTTTATCAACTATTTCAGAATATAGGCTGAGTCCAGATGTTCCCATTTCAGCCAGATGTTCTGCCTCTTGCCCCTCATTTAGTGTCACGACTTCGCTATCAAAAAAAGGATAACATTTTCTAAAAGTACTTTAAAAACAAGAAGTAAATTTAAAAAAATAAAGCCTATCAAAGACAGAAATAGTTTCAATATATTTTGAACAACAGGCAAGAATTTATCTTTTACTCATCTTTTAAGGAAGACACATTAGAACAGAGGCACTTTAGACTATTGACAAAACGCTCTGCACTTCCCAAATACAGAATCCACTAATGATTGCATTCTTTACAGGCACCATACCATTAGACTGGGAGAGGACACATGGTGTCAAACATAAACAATTGATTTGCTTCCTTTAAGCTGTACTTGATTACTGCTGCTCATAAATGCACTTAGATTATAGCTCATGTGTGTCCATTTATCAGGTCAGAGGGGCAGTAAGGCGCTCTTACGTGACAACGGTAGGTATAATTTAGCAATGAGGGATTGTCAGTGAATAGTTTTCATCAAAATACAGCATCACTGTGGATTTTTCTACATTGGTAACTGGTGAAGGGGGGGATTTGTCCTTTAAGGGCAGTGATGAAAAAGTGCTTATTACTACTGACTCTGATGTTAATGTAATGACAGCTTTGAGGTTGCTCGGAAACCATCTTTATACTGCTTAAGTGTGCACAGAACGGAAAGAATTCAAAGCCTGAGGTTAATATTTATGTATGCTGTATAAAGTAAACAACCAATGAAACCACTGTGGAAGTCACGGCTTTCAGGTTTGTTCTATAAATATTGTGCTTCATAATTCAATTGATTGCTCTTCTAAGAAATGGATTTATTTAGCAGTCATTTTCACTATAGTATTTAAGTGTCCTTGAGTAAGTAAATAGCAAGAAAATGTCATTACAGGGATCAATAATGTATCATATGATTAAGCTGACAGTCCGTCTGTTTCTGCAGGACACACCAGCACACATGCACCTGATTGTGTCTAATGGGTTGAGATTGGAAGGAGGAGGGAAGGGGAGATGGGGGGAGGTCTGCTGAGTCTGTTTGCTGTTTCTGTGCTCCCACCATCATTTAATTTCTCAAATGATGTGTGCAGTAACCCAGCTGGTCTCGTCCTGGGCTTGGATCAAAGAATACAGTAGGCTGCCTTTGAAGGGATCAAGGAAAACACTCCTGCTGGTAAACACACAGAGTTCAAAACCTCACTGGCCAGAGGTTAAAAACATGGTAGGTTTGCTGTAAGCAAGACTGATTGAAAGAACTGTGGCAGTTTTCATGGATCAATGTGTATAGGACTGATATAACAGTAAGACAGACACAGAGAGCAGGGAAAGATGAGGGAGAAGTGACTGAGAAGACTGCACATGGCGAATAACACAACAGAAGAAGGAGTGTGAAGGAAAATTAACACTGGGTCTTCCACTGTCTTGATCAAAACATGCTTATAATTACATTTATTAACAATATAATAAAAAATCTGAAAAACAAGACAGTTTAGTGCTTTAGACAGTCCAGAAGACTAACATACTGTGGATCCTTACATTTCTTATGGGAAACAGTACTCCAGGAGATCAGATAGGCGTAATATGGGAACGAGCCAGCGGGGCAGACAGCAGAGTAATCAACAGAAGGATAACAACAGGACACTCGTGTCCTGTTTACCAGGTGAAGACAGACTTTGATGAAGGTTGTAAAGATTCAAGAAGTGCAGGGGTCGAGGAAGTGTTTGTGTGTCTTTAGTAGATTTTAAAGGGACAGTAGTTAGAGAAAGACTGTAAAGTGTGTGCACTATTTCTATACTGCTATTTAGTTTGCATATAAGAAATACAAATACACATGATATGAGACTAAAACCCAAGCATGTACAGTATGTGTCAGCTATTTCACAGTTGTTTGCTGAGACCAGTCTCCCTCACTTACTGTTGCTGTACCTCCATTCTCATACAGCACATCTGCAGTTTACATTTACAACGCTGGTAAAAACTGTGTCAAAATACCTAGTAATATTTCATACAGTGGGTTTCTGATTTCAAACTGAGGCAGAGATAAGCAGCCTTCTCCTTTCTATCCAGCAACCATCAGTTTTGCTGGCTGAGATGGCACCTGTCGCTGGAAGACTGCAGCTAACAAGCTTTTGAAACTAATATTGGCTCTATAAGTTGGTTGAAACTGACAGAGACGATGGCACTGAAGCTGCACGTCCCAGGAAAAAAGCAAAGTAAAAACATGAAAATAAATGAGAAGCATTATTCTTGTAAAACGGTGTCCGTCTAATTAGTGCTAGTAATGTAAATGTGATCATATGTGTTTTAATGCTACAAGGATAAGGCTTTTAGGATGAGGATAAACCGGTGTGTTTGGCAAACATAAAGCTATCTTGGGTAAATAAAGCTATCTGCTGGAGTTTAAACCTCCCCATATCCAATAAAGGACAGAGTTGCTCTCAGCTCTGATACCATCAAGGACCAGCCTGCACACAGTGCAGTCAGTAGGGCTATTATTTATTTATTTATTCATTTTATGGAGGGGGTAGGTGTGGGTTGGTTGAGGAGGTTATATCTACATCTATAATACATTTTTAAAAATATGTATTTTGCACACACACAAAGGTTATTAAGCTACTGTATGTAAACCTTTTGCTCTTGGTTCGTGCACTGCTCACCATTTCTCTTTTTACATTTGCTCAGTTCACCTTAGTGTCTGTCCAGTCAATCTGTCCATGGCTGTTCGCTCTGGTGGCAAAATAATACAGACATGTATATGTGTATACAATTCTATTGACCCACCTTATACTATGAAGGGCACAGCTGGTCCTTCGTAGTATGGTTCACCTCTCTTTTCTTCATGTCTGCCCCTACATAGATGTTCCCTGGCTCAACTACTTGTCTTTCTAATGCCACTTCTCTCTTTCTCTTCATCTTTTCTTTGACCCCTGCCTTCTCCTCCCATGCTGTATACTAGCTTGCAATTCTATTTATCTATCCAGTCAAATTCTATTTTCTTAAGGTTGCTGCCATTTTGTCTATTTCACTTTTTCTGTTCTCTTATACTGATTTTAACTCTGTCTCACTTCACAATGTTTTTAAATAAACAGCGTATCCATTAACCAAAATTCCTGTCTCCCTTTCTTCCACCTTTAGTATATTTTTCCTGTTTTCCTCTAAGTGTATTTGCCTCATAGTTTAATTTTTCGTGGCCTCCCTTCTCAACACTTATTGTATGTAGAGTGTCTTGTTAGTCTTACACCCCTGTTTACTGCAACAAGTGCATGTCTGTAACTGCCTTTATTTCTTGTTTTTATTCCTTTGCAAGGGTGTGTGTCTGATGTTTTAACAGTCTTGTTATAGTAAATGCCTCATTTGTCAAACCTGCTTTGCTGTTGTCTTTCCTACCTGCTCCTGCTAAAGCCCTGGCTGATCCACTCTTGTAACACCATTGTAAACCAAGCTACTGTAGGTTAGAGTTAATGATACTCAGCACTAGTTTAGGTAGTAATATAGTCAGTCTGACATGCTAACAATTGTAGGTCTATACTGTACACACCAAAGATCTGTTATGCCCAGTTATGGGCACTACACAGTCAGTGTTTGTGGGAGAGGTTTAGCAGCGGGACAGTTAATAAGACTGTTTAGGATTGAATTTACTTTTTATCTACTTATCTACTACCTACTTTTTCATACCTGAAAATGATAAATGAAAAAACTGATCTGTGTCTAATGTTGGGCCTTGGAAGGAGCGTGAGGGAGGTTATAACCCTCTAAAGATCAATGAACATCAGCAAAGGAACAGGAGGAGCTAATGTCAACCAATCCCAGCAGACCTTGGGGAGCAGCATCTGACGCAAACCAGGAAGCCACCTGATGTGAGAGGGGTCAGATAAACGCAACAGGACTGACGGTCACACGGGACAGGTGCTTCCTCAATGATACACATCGCACTTGCACATACACACACATACAAATACACATACACACTTGCAAACTATAATAGGCCTGTTGCTCACCTTCCCCCTCAGCTGTGTCAGAGGCTTTCCCAGATGCACACACACACACACACACATCCTCAGACAGGAGAGGCAGGGTGGGGAGGACAAGCTGGCCAAGGAGGATGGAGGACACGGCACGCACGCAGACAAGCCTGACAACAGGCAGGAAACTCTAGAGAGCAGCCACTGCTATTTTCTATCCTCCTCCATGCACTGAGCTTCCATTTTGGACAAAACAGGTAGGAAAAACACACAGTCATGAAAAAAAACTCCTACAGGTAAAAAGGAGCACAATTAAAAAGTCAAATAAGTCTTGAAGAAAATATTAAAAGAAAAATAAGCACCAAAACAGGAATGTTTTGTGTTTTACTTATGATAGGGTTTTAGATGGCCCATCCGTCCTATCAGGTTTCCTCCTTGCAGTTCACAGGAAAGCATGCTTCAAATAAAGTATTATGTATCGACTGTATCAGCTCCATGCAGTGAATGAAGTACATGATAAGGCAGTGCAGGATGCAGCTTGTGAAATGTCCATATGCGCAAGACTGCAGAGTGGGATAAAATTATAGGGCCATCATGGCTTTTGAGGGGGTCTTGAGAGAGGAGGACTGGAGTTAGGGATGAGAATAGGGAGGAGGGGTATACCTTGAGTAAGTGCCAAGAGGTGTACGTATGTGAGGCTGCATCCCCTCTTAAATATACAGTGCACATATGCACACACAGACACATTTGGAATCTATTAAACTTCTGACCTGAGGAGGGCTGCAAACAAAGAAGAGCAAACGCTCATTCTGATCCAAACTGGGCCAGACATCTTCCTGGCTTCACTAAAACTCCGTGGAAGCCTGGAAAAAAAACTCACTGCTGCAATTTACCAAATGACAGGAAATAACTAATTATATATGATAACAGAAGTGTATCCTTTTGTTAGTGTGTCATCCCGCCAACTTTAATAGTAGCTTTGCTGTTGACAGAAATAGGGTTTTTGGTTTATGGTAATGTCTTTATAAGATATGATTACAGCTGCTACAGCTCTCCAGGGAAGATTTACAGTGAAATGGGGCAAAATAGGTTTGGCCACCAGTGAAAGAGGCCAACACTAAGAAGCTGAAGATGTTCTGGAAAGCTTCATTTAAATGCTTTCTTAATCACTCTCATGTGTGCACCAACTCTTCAGTACACAAAATTTGATCAAAGCTGACTCATAGGAGCTATTTGAATATGCACAGATGAATTTTTCATGAGAATGTGAGTGACAGGAAAAAATGAAAAATCATTGCGGAGGGAGCAATAATTATTTTTATGACAAGAGTGTCAACAAAACCGATCATGCTGAGGCTCATGCAGGCGGGCTAACAGCTAGCAGCTGGGCCCAACTTAAAGTGAACTGACGTCAGTACACCGTTTGTTTGAGCATCGGTTGAGCACAGTAGGATCTTTTTTATCTTTTTGTTTGTTTTCAGTGGCACAGACTGGATAAATCAACTGAAAAAAAGAAAAACTCCTAAATGTTAACTTTTCTGCATCTCTGTCTCCTGTTCCCTCTGTTCACTTGTTCCTCATACCCACAAACACTCTGGGATTGTTTTGAGCTGTCTGGCGGAGGAAGGAAAGCGGTGTGAGAAAGTGGCTGTTTTTCGGAGCGGACAGGAATTGGCCTCACGGCGCACGGTTCCTCTCCTCGCAGCGGGAACAATGCCGTGGCGTCACACCCCTGCACTGACCCTCACTGTTTCACATGGAAAAATGTTCCCAGAATTCCACTCCCAGGCTTGGAGGTGTAAGGCTGCAAGCAGGGAGGGAGAGAGAGAAAGAGAGAGAGGGATGTCAGGGAAGGAAGAGGGGAGAGGAAACCAATGAAGCCAGGAGCATTTGTAGCCATGGCGACCTGAAGCTGATTAGTTAGATGGAGGAAGAGGAGGCATGGCCTTAAATCACACATCCAAACAGCCAGTCACATCATCCAGCTAGGAGCACTGACAATGCGCTCACTCACTCTGTCAGGTAAACAGTAGTCAGCTACATATTCAACTTTTTGCATTGTCCCCTTCTCTCCCCAGCCTGTTTCACTTCAGTCCCATGCTCATTATTGAGTTCTTCCTCCTTCCTGCTCTTCACAAACTACTCAGACTAATCAGCTGTTGTTTAGGGAAGTAAAACTGAAGTAAGACAAAGTATTTGTCATTCTTCTACTGATATGGATGTTGGGCTCTAGAAGCTGCTAATGAGTTTGCAGTTGGCCCAGATTGGCAGAAGCCAGCATGAAGAGACCTGGGTGTCCTCCTGTCAAGGTGTAAGCTGCTACCCACTAACATTTAACTAAGGTTTTGGAAATGAGTGGGGAATGCAGGTTTGGACTCTGATTTCTTCTCTTTCAAACAAAGGCCAAATTATAAACTCATCATCTTAACTGTACACTGTCCATCACAGCTACCAGGCTTCCAGATGCAGTTACTCTCAGTTTTAAATTTTAAATCTCACATAAAGTCTAGCTCTGTTTAAATAAAAAAGAAAAATCTAGCAGCTGATCCACATCACACTGAAGAGAAAGGATGGTAAAAAGCATTAGGCAATAATTCATTTACAGCAGCTACAAAGCTATCCTATAGTGCTGCTTTAATGGCTTTGCAAGTAATATTATACCCCTAGTGCAGCATATGCCACTTGCTTCACACAATAACCATTTTATATGCCCTTGTGAAACTGGAGTGTTTGCATAAAACCCCAATAAAATCTGGTAGAAAGCTCATAAAGAACACAAATAAAATGTGGCATTGTGTGTTCGAGGAGAACTCAGCATTCTAATGTGTTAGGTTACAGACAAAGATTAAAAATATTTAATATTTTGAGGTGTTGTTTTCTATCCCATGCTTTGCAGGGTTACTAGAAAAAAAAAAGGTTTGTATATTTATTATTTTTTGGTTACATCAGTAAGACTGTTTACTGTATACTGCATCAGAATCAATCTGTTGACTTTTCAGTGGTGAAAGTGACCTGAACAACAGTGACAGAACAGGCTATGTGAGTTTGGTACATATTACTTGAAAGGCACTGTATGCTTCAGAGGCAAACAACGAAACATGCTGATTAGGGCAATAATATGGGCAATACGGGCAGTACAATCGAGAAATGTGAGAGGGCGGCTTGGCATTTTGATTTCTGGAATGGATGGCTGATACTGAAAAGGCACGTGTGCTGATGTAATAAAACATGTTTAGTCCATTGCTGTGTAAAATATCACTGACAACACCCTTGCTATCATACTGAGCCACAAGACAAATCATCCAAAGGATCCATTAACCAGCTTTGTAGGGATTTGTTCTTCCTTCCCATGCATTACTCACAGACATCAGGGTGAACAGTAGAGGTCAGTGAGATTAGGACGAGGCAAGAGATGAAAGAAGAAGAGGCTGGCTGCAATCTTAGACGAAATGGGGTGAGGAATAAAAGTGAGACATTGAAGAAGGGAGAGAAGGAGGAAACAGGGTGTTACCTGCGCCCACTCTGTTTTGTTTTAACAGAAGTTGGCAGCACAGCGCCTGGCCTGGTTGGCACTGAAGCAGCAAATGGGTCTCCACCCTGGACAATGTCTCACTCCACTGGAGCCTCAGAATGAACACTGTGCTGTTAAACTTTATCGTTTTTATCTTTGGGTTCACCATTTCTTTTACAGTTGCACCACTGAACAGACTTTTTTTTATTTTTGTTGATTTTGTGGTGATAGGAAATAAAACTCATCAGTCATGCTTTGTTTTATTTTTTAAAGTAATAGATATGCATATTTGCTTTCTTGCAGAGAGTTAGATGAGAAGACTGATACCACTCTCATGTCAGTGTGTTCAAACTGAGGCTATAACCAGCTGGTTAGCTTAGCTTAGCAGAAAGACTGGAAACGGGGGGAAACAGCTGGCCTGGCTCTGCCCTAAGGAAATAGTATCCACCTACAAGCAACTCAAAAGTTCCCAGTTTAGCATGTTATACCATGTTTGTTTAATCTATATGAGAGGGGTTATGCTTGGCCAGGTTAGCTGTCTAGTTCAAACTAAGCTCTCTGTCTAATGGGGACAGATTTAAGTTGGTGACTTGAACTAAATATGCCATATAGGCCAAAAGTGATCAATACTATTTGGGCAACTGGCTGTAGACATGCATGCTTGTGACCTGGCACACTGTAAATTGGCTTGTTCAGTGTTTGTGGAGAATACATATACTTGTTCCAAATTCTGCAGTGCCTAACACATGACAGAAATAAATATTTACAAGCCTGGTTTTATGATTTCTAAGTGGCTTCTTATGCAAATGTTTAGCTTATATCTTTCTAATTCATACAGTATGTACTGTATACATAAGTAATAAGATATAACCTTATTATGTCATCACCAAAAGAGGGTGTGGTCAGATGTGTTAACTCTTCAGAAGTGGTCTAGACAAGCACATTTTATATTGTATTATATCTTTAGAGGGTTGCAGACACCAGACAGAGACGATGTCTGAACAGGATTCAAACATGCAAACGATGTTGCTCTGGACATTCTTTTAAAATTGTTCCTAAAAATTCAACAGACATACAAGATGGTTCAAATTGAAGAAAGGTGCTCTTTTCTGATCCATACTGAAAAAGGCTGGCAATTGCCTAGATCCACATTGTATTTGGGATTAAGGGGTGCACTTATAAAACCATTCATAAGAACTTATCTTCTGAATGTGCTCTCCCTCTCTCACACACCCTTGCATTCATTGCATGCATAAATAAATAAATACTACAGTTAACTTATAAGGTCAGGTGGTAAGAGACGGCTTCACACACCTGGTAAATATAGCCTACCTTGGTTCCCACACCATAAACAACCTTGTGATGTCAGTGATAATCCCGGGGCCAGGATGAGGGCAATAAACAGGAAGTGGCTCAGCAGCAAGCTGCATCCCATAATAATCAAGACAAAAACACAGACAAACAATCTGAAATCCCAGCAAGACACAAAGTGACAGATAACACAGACAACCATCCCTGAACAAACTTATAGCAACCACAGAAGTCCCATGCTGGGGAAATACAAATAACCCACATTCACACAGTCAGAATGTTGCAGCAAGAATAGAGAAACTCAAATGAGTTTGTAAATTCAAACAATCCATTAAACTGAGATTGAGATATGCAGAGAAAGACATATAGAGACATAAGTGTGGAATAGGTTGACAAACCTTGTACAACCTGTTTGGTAATATCATTCATGTCTTTCACACATTTGACTTTAAGAAGTGACGTTCCTATATACATTTTGATTGGAGAATCCAATACAGTGCACTGGAGCATCACAGTATATACTGGGAGAAACGTCTGCTGCAGCAACACTCCCTCTTTAGCTGCCTCTGAATCTGAGTCTGGCTGTATGTAGGCAAACACAACCTTTTATAGGCTTACTATTACTTGCAGTTAGTGTGAATGTAGCCGAGAGCCCAAATGAAAAGTTTTCCAGCTCAAAGACAGACATCAAGAATATATAATTTAGCACCAATAATTCAAGCCATGCACTGGCAGTCAGTTAGTTATTACAGTAGGCCTACCATTTTTGTCCAGACTGAAATACTTTAACTACCAATAAACTGCTTTAAAATTTGGTACAGACTATGGTGTCCAGAGGATGAAGCCTAATGAATTTAGGGACTGTCAATGACAGCATTAGCGGGGCAAAGTTTTCAACTATCCAATAAAATAGCTCAGCATCTACAGTATGTGACATTGCAACAGAATTTGCACAGATCTCCATGGTTCCATTTTTATGCATTTTAATGCCTTTCATCAACAAGACGTTTCCTCTAGCACTACACTGAGGATTTCATTTATGGTTTGGAGTGAAATAGTAGCTTGACGACTGTTGAATGGACTGCCTGTGAAATCTGGTATAAACATTCACGCTGTCCTCAGGATGAATTTTTATTATTTGTGTGATTTCTTTAAGTTTTTTCTAGTGCTGACATCAACTCATAATTTCAGTTTTACCCAAATTCCTGAAAAATTAATGACATTTATATCTTAGCCATGCTTTTGCCAAATACTAGCATGTTAACACGGTAAACTAAGCTGGTAAAGATGGTAAACATGCTGTGCCTGCTAAACAGCTCAAGGTTAACATTCCTACTGTGATTTAATATTGCCATTGCCATGGTACTATGTTACTAGTTCACTGTATAACCAGTCCCCTCAATGTTGGGACTGTGAGACTGGGCTGCATACTAATTTTTGTAAAATGGTAAAACTATTTGGTCAGTATTGAAGACAGGTATCTCAGTTTTTAAGTCATAGCTATTCCACATGTGAAAACATGTAAATAGTAATATACACATCACCTTATTGATAAGTGTAAATAGGGGTTTGTTTGTTTTTGTCTTGCACTGAATGTGCTAAAAGAGTGCCGTTCCAAGAATGCACTCATTTTTCAGTGAACTGAATAGATAATTTTGTAACTAAGTAACGAATCCATACCCTAAGTAACTTAACGTGCAGGGTGGTTAATGTCAGTGACGTGCGGTCAGGGGAGGCAGGTGAGGCAGAGCCTCCCCTCTCAATCTTGAAAAGAAAAAAAAAGTTAATCATAAAATATAATAAATGTTGATATTTGTCGGCTGGTGTGTGTCGTAGGCCCTTTTGCCCTACGAATCCGATGTTGAAGGATTTTTTTTCAATAAAGAATAGCAGAATTCCCGTATGTCCCGTTCAAATACATGGAGGAGATGCGCGATGAGGCAGCACTTTGCTGTGCCTCTCGGTGGATCGTGTAATCCTCACAAACTGTATGCGATGCAAATAGTGTGTCGCTGTCCCTCTATATATCGCAAATAAAATGCTTTCAAACACTCTGATTATATGCTCTGCCTTGCCATAATCTGGATAATGTATAAAATGTAGTTCTGTAACGTGTCTAGGCTCCAGATTAACCATAAAACCCAGTAAAAAAGTTACTCGGTGAGGCAAACAG
>NW_018127942.1:520205-528170 GCF_001952655.1 Monopterus albus | reverse complement strand
ATAAACTTTTATTATTTCTAGTTAGAAATAAGCTCAATTGGAATAAATTTTAACCTCAAATTAAATATGGGTCACGTTTGTGTGAAGAATGCTGATATGAGATATAAAATACAACGCATTGTCTGTTAACAGACAATTTGTATTTGTAAATCTGACTGTAAAAGAGTTAGTGCCTCACCAGCTGTCAACCTCACCGCACGTCACTGGTTAATGTGAACAGCAAAGGCTTTGTTCTGTATGGAGAACAACTGTAACACCACTGCGCTAAAATGAAGCCCCCTCTCCAAGTTTCTGCCCCAAATTCTAGGACCACTTGTTTTGTTTTGCACTAGTACATCACATCTTCACGTCAGCATCACTGTATCCTGTTAACACAGAGCACCACACCAGCCACTCGTGCTACATAAGACTTAGACTCGTCAAGCTACAGCAGACAACTGAACCATAAGTAGAGGGAGATCAGTGGGGAGATTATTTTAAGAGATCCACTGGCAAAGAATTTTGAGGTATATAGTGATATTTATATATACTGTTAATATCCACAGCACATTTTACTTAAAATAGGCGATATTGTTCCCTAAATGAACAAATTAATTTAATAGCATGTATATTAGCTAAATTTCCTTCCTTCCCTTTTGGGTGTTATTGTAAAGTAGTGCTGCAATAGGCAAAACAGCCGGGCCCTATTGTATTGTGATTTCACAGGTGGTTCCCCAAGAGCTGAGGATATATCCCTAAATGTATTTTAACATACCATCACCAGGCAACTTTATTAAGGACATCTGTACAATTGTACACAATTCAATGCAACACTTCCACCTTAACATCTGCATTTATGAAGCTTAAAATGTTTTAGTTTTTGGTGAAATTGTCATAAATGTATGAATTTAATCATATGTTGATCAATTGTGATCAAATGTGAACTTGCACCTCACTGGTTGGGATGGTGGTCAGCTCCCATTTTTGAACAGTTTTTTGTTTCTTGTTTAATTTCTCTTCTTGTAAATGACCTTTTCTGTTAGTAAAATTGCTAACAATACCCAGGTCTAATTTAATACCTATGGGGAATCACACAAGTCATGTAAGCCAATACTGAACAATAATTCAATCTGAGAAGCATGTCTATAATCTACATTTACAGATAGTTTCCCCAGATGTTTCACATTTATGATCACGTCTATAACACCCTGCTTTGATTGTTTATAGTCAGGTTTTTATTCTGTCTGTGAAATGACATCATGCTGGACTCCTCTGCTGACAGATAAGGTCCTAGGATGAACTCTGGTTATGATACTGCCCACTGGAGTTCATGTTTGTCTGGACTGATTCATAGCCCTTCCTTCGTCTGTGGCTGACAGACTCATTGAACCTGTGCAGCTGTTACTCCTGTTCCCTCCCACCTCGACTGCCAACCACAGTCACAAGGGGAAGGGGAGCTTGAAAGGCAATCTCTGTACTTCACACCTATTTTTCTGCTTCATACACAAGAGTACTTACGCACATGGACGTACACACACACTTCGTCCGTCTCCCTTCTTTCACACACACAGACAAACATACAGCTGCCTGGACACTGAAGATAAGGAGCTGAAGCTGTAAGAGAGAAGGAGGGGGGCTCGCTCAGATGAAGTATGTGTGTGTGTGTATGTTTGTGTATGTGTTTTCTTTTTTTTTCAGCAAAGTGGGAGAGGGGCTACTCTACAGGACGTCCTGAGAATGATGGGCTTCTGAGCACAAGACGAGCTGCACACCACGTCAAGCCAAATACACAGCTCACATTCAATAATAATGATCAGCATACCTCCACAGGCTACTGTAACATGCAAAGGCAGCCAATGAGAAAATGAAAAAAATGATGTCACGTCCATCAAAAGAGACAGTGAGTATCAATAAGTTAACAACAAGAGATTGGAACAGATAAATCTCCACCTGGCAAATAGCCAAAAAGCAGCTGTTTCTAATAATGAGGGGGAACATGCTATGGCTAATGCTCTAACCATGACCAGTGGTTGGAAAAACAGCAGCAGCAGTTAAACAGCATCAGGTCTAAAGATATCATTACCAGCAGGACTACGCAGCTGCAGCTGGCCTTCCATTCCCTAACGACTGCACCATAGGAAGAGAAGCAAGGTCTTCTCAGCACCAATTTTCCTCCCGGTCCTGTGTGTGTGTTGGGGTGTGTGGACATGTGAGTGCATGTGTGTTTGAAGGAGGTCTCAGCAGCAGCCTTCCTAATGGCTTGTGTTGTATACAGCAGTGGGGGGTGGGGGGTATCTGGGAAACAACAGTGTAACCAAAGGGAAGAGCAGGAGGAAAACAAGGACCCCTCCCTGTCCGAGTATGGGATAAACATGCTCCACACACACACTAACACACATGCCTCCTTGCTCTCCATTCAGGCTGATCGGGGGGGGCAAGCTCCTTTTGGACACCTTTCTCTTGGCAAGCTTAGTTGGCTAGGTCTCATATCTGAAGAATATGTTTTGATGTCACATCAGGAATAGTGCATTGTAGCTCAAGCTCACATCCAAAGCTTTAGGTTTTCAGGATGATGAAGGCCAGGTTTAACACCGTATACACTTGCTTTTCATCTTGTTTATTCACCAAAATCCTCTGTGGTCCTGAGAGTTGCCAGCCAGTGACCAGGAGCTGGCACAGGGCCCCACTAGGAGCAGGTGCATCCAGAATAGGAGATAAGGAGAACACCCTGACCGATCTGCTGATCGACTTAAAAAACAGTGATTGAGACAGTTGATGCATGGTTGCATTTTAGCCTAGGGGACACTGCTGTACTACACAGTACCCATGTGGGTGTGGGTGGCCCACATGGGTACTGTGTGTGTGTGTTTATTCGGCTCTAGAACCAGGGCTCCTGTGCTACATCGTGGAAAATCCTCCTCAGCAGTTTCCTGTGGGTCTCCATTATCAGGCCTCGTTGATAGACCAGCTTTTCCCCCTTACTTCCTGCCTCTCTTCCTCCCCTTCCACCCCACTTCCCCTCCCACACTCTTCTCAATCACATGAATCATCGCTGCCATGGAGAGGGCGAGGGGCTGGCAGCAACTATAAACTACACTCATAACTTGCATCTAATCAAACTATTCAGTAAACCTTTCACAGTGCAATGAGCTAATTCCTTCCCCTTGATGTCATTGTAATCCAATGTCCATTAGTTGCATGTATCACTGCATTATTCATGGTTTCATTTCAGGATCATGCTGTAGTTTCTGATATTCCTGGGTACACATAGAATTACTTGAGAGTAAGTCATTTCTCCTTTTCCACATTGGATGGGAAACCAAGATGCCAAGCAGGATGAGATTGTCCTGTTTGTACATCCTTGGCAAGCCCTCAGTCTCTGTCTGAGACTAGACATTGCATTTGCCAGGATTTCAAAGAAGGATAACTCAGATTAAAGGTGCCACTTGAGCTTGAGTGATTACAGTGTGAATCTTAACACTGGATATGTCCATAAATATGATGAGTTTAAGATGATTGTTCTATAATAAAACAAACCATTTTAAAGCTATTTTAAAAACAGCCTTTTCTAAAAAGTGTTGAGCTCTTGCTCCCCTTTTTAACACTGCTCAGACAACTTTTGGCATCCAGTGTTGTTACCAAGACAACATCAACAAACACAGCCCAGCCTGATGATGATGATGATGATGATGGTGATTATGATGATGATGGGGGCTGAAAGATGGCCGATTTTCAATTAACACACAGAATAAGGTGAGTCTTATTGTCTTCTAAAATACATCCATAGTAATTCTATTTCCAAGTTTTCCATCACTCGTGCACACATGGAGAAGATTGATCTCTGGTAAGAGAAGGTAGACTGTTGCTCACCACAGGACGTGACACAGAGCATGTGTGGGGGGCCTGATAGAGAGGCAGAGGCCGAGGAGAAAAGGAAAGAAAATAAAGAGAGGGAGGAAAGGGAAGCACTTAGGTGTGCTTGATATCCTATCAGCACCCAATACCCATTGCAGGCATGGAAAAACACCATGAATAGGATTCTCTAGCCTATTTGGTTAAAATGAGAAAGTTTAAGCACAGGGTGAGCACATTTCAGACTATGGATGGGAGTAGAGATCAAATGGTGGATGGATGAAAGCTTGGAAACAATACCCAGTTCCCCATGTGTGTCTGAGAGCCAAATACACAGCAGCAATTCGAGTTCCTTTTTGTTCTTGAAAATGCTCCTCAGATGTTTGACGCAAAACCATGAGTGGGGGGCTGCGGGGTGGAGGGAGACAAAACAAACAGCAATTAATGCAGTTTGTGGATCCTTTTAAAACGCAACATGATCCATCCTTTAGGAAACATCTGCCATATTGATGTATGACTCCAGGAAAAGACAAATTCCTCCTATCCCCTGTAAAACAAACCTGTGCAGTGGTGAGTTGCCTATTTGTTCACTTCTAACCTGTAATTCTGGCCTTCAAGCACACTTGCCTACAATAAAACACACACAACACAAGAGGTGTGTTTTTTTGCTACAGTCCAAAATATAGACTTTATAAACATTTATAGTCTAAACACAGATAGCACGCCCCTATCACTGCTTTCAGCTGGGACATCCAGACAACCGTCTGATAGGGAGAGAGGATAAGAATATATCTTTTGAAGCAGAAAGCTGTTGTCTCTCCAGGGAAGAAGCATTTTTCATGATCCCCAGCAAATGCTATGGCATCTATCTCACATCTAGATATAACTGGAATGAAAAAGAGTTCAAGCGTCTCGCCTGTCAGTGCAAACAACCCTGAAAGTCCCTGACAGGAAGCAACAAACAGGAAAATATAAGATCTACTGTACGAGATAGATGGGAAACTTTCAAGTAATAGCTGCACAAATTTATCATATATTTTTGTGACAATCAATGCCAAATGATAGCAAAGGCAGAAGTGGGGAAACACCACTGTGCTGTTTACATAACTACATTTCAGAGAAGTCATTTTCTGTGGAAATGCTGCCAAGACTCATCAAACTATCAATCTGGTAACTCATGGCTGCGTAAAACGCTCAAGTGCAGTTTGGAGACATAAGATAAATGGGAGACCTCCACCACAGTGACCCAACAAGCTTGACACGGTGCCTTACACATGCCTTGTGTGTTTGTGTTCATCTGGTTGTCAGTGTGTTTACACTCTACATTAAACAACATAGCTTGGTAATGATAAAAGCTGCAGATGGAGGAAAAATTCAATACGGCAGTAGTTTCGGTGGCTTGTTGTGCAGTAAACAGAAGCGCAGCCTGCAGTGTGCCTTTGTTTTTATGTCAACAGTGAGCCAGAAGACACACACATCTTTTTGTTTTGCCCCTTCAACCTATTACTGGATGTCACTTGCTCCATCAAATCATTTAAAGTAATAGTTTGACATTTTGGGAAATTTGCTAATTTGCTTTCTTGATGAGACTTAGATAAGAAGAATGATTCCACTCTCATATCTGTCCATTAAATATGAAGACTGCAAAAAGGGAGTAACAGCTAACTGGTTCTGTGCAAAGGCAGCCAATGATTAAATATTAGTGAACTTTAGAGATGCTGGTAGTCGGATTTTTATACCTTATACCTTTGGGCGAATCCAGCCAGCTGCTAGTGGTAGTGTCATACTTAGTGTAGGTGAGTGGCATCCATGTCGTCATCTAACTTTAGCAAGAAAGCGAATCAATTTATTTCTAAAAATGGCAAATTCCTTCTTTAAGGATATTACCCTACTTTATATTTGCATTTTAAATGTGACCAAATGTGCATATATTGTAATTCTTTTCACTTAGATTCCATTTAAATAATAGGCTAACATTGAAAAAATGTAAACTGGTAAACTGATTTTTTTTTTTTTTTTTTTTTTTTTTTTTTTTTTGCTTTACACTGAAATAACACTTGTTTTTATCAATTATTTGATTGAACAGCAAACATGGATTTGGAAGAGTAATGGATAATCCATGACTTCTCCTTTTTGCAGTTGCACTTCATGTTTATTTCCCTGAAACTCAAACACAAATTCAACAGTGCTTCGTCCTTTGTTGCATACACTATAAATCATGTAGTATGTTTGGGTGTGTGACAAACCAAATAGATAATGTTTTGTTTATGTGCTGTAAAATAGCAAAAACAAAGAGACTGAGCTGATACTGAAGAGCCTCAAGACTCCCAGGGAGCTCACAGTTTTGGATTGGAAATGGGATTCTGTGCAAGACTTGACTCTTTAATGTGTTTACATTAACATGTAGCAATCACAATCCAAGGTCACACTGCCATGGCTGGATACAATATCAAATGTAAACATAACTTAACAAAATAAGGCAGCAAGATTTTTGTTCTTTGCAGTCAAACACCCTCCTTTTTCTGACTCAGCCAAGAGTTTATAAGTGAGTATAAACACAAATTAAAGACATCTGCAGAAAAAACAACCAGGTCAATAACCCGGTTCCAAGATGTCAGAGAAAATATTTTCTATTGTATCAATAGTCGAGATTGCAACAGAACAAATGCAATGTGTGTGTGTGTGTGTGTGATGTTCATTGTACGACATGCAATCACATGAATTAAGAAATAAAACGATGCTCAAATCTACCTTGATCATAAACAATTACAAGCATAGATTCAAAGTTTGTATTTGAATGTATTTATTTTTTCCTGTGTCTTGTTTACAGCTTTAGATAAAAGCAGGTTAATTTGCAGGGAAAGATGCACAGTAGTTGAGCCTGCAGCAGGACTGTACAGTGAGATCAGAAGACACAGACAGCATCGACCAAGATCCATCTGTCTGCTATGTGCTGGGAGGAGTGTGTAGGGCATCGAGTGCACACACCTACACACACACAAGCACACACACGCACCTCCCATCACCAGCTGGATCGGTGAAAGCAGCACTTGGGGAACAGTTGACACGCTGATCTCTTTAATGGTTACATCCTCCACACCCAGTGGCTGAGACACTCAGACACACGCTTTCATTAGCTTAAACCGACTGACAGAAAAAATACATATTGCAACTTTCCTTCCCCCTAGAGTCACAGCACTCACATGCGCAGCTCCCCTCTGCTCTCTCACACACACACATCCATATACACACTATCCTGTTAGCAACCCCCACCTCCATGCAATCAGAGGCTCAGAATAGGAAGGAGGGAGAGGAAGCGGCCCTGCATTCACACGCTGGGAACAAGGAGAAGGAAAAACAGCCGGAACCTGGAATTTAAGGAGGAAAAAACAGCAGTCATCCAAAAATACCTCAGGTCCTTCTCCGCAGATAAACAGAATAATCATTACTCTCATCCTCCAGCTCAGGACAGTTTTCCTTACGTACTTCCTTCATCTCATCCTCCACTCCTCAATTCTGCATTTGGCTACTCAACACTGAGGAAATGTTCTCAAGTAGCAGGGCTTTGTGATATCTGCTCAATGCAATGGCTCCTCAGATGATTCCTTAAAGCCTTCCTCAGTCTTCCACGGGTCAGGAAAGCCACACATAAGGTCTAACTAATCTGGACTAGTCGGAACAAAGCAGGGCAGCTGAGTCTCTCAACAGCACACCAGACACCCAGCAAGTGGTTCTCTCTGCTTTTAAAAAGGCCCCCCCCCAACAGGTTTTGCATTGCATCATAATAACACAATCAGGCATCCAAAGCTGAGTTCTGGAAACAGATGCTCCTGCATGCAAGTGATGTATTTGTGGAAAAACTGTGATATCTGGATTGTTCAAATTCACTATGACAACTGGGTGATCCTTTATAGTGTACTAATAAATATAAATAAGCATAAGTTTCCCATTAAGATCCGCTCCTCTTGCCAGATATACTGTAAGTTAACCAGGTTGTCAAAGCCACTAGACAGCACTGTGACAGGGCTTTTTCTGTGGCTAAGGGTTCAGTGACCCTGAGGTCATTTCCTCTGACCTCCTCTTCCTAACTGATTCAATTTCCGAGCCATTGGTCTCCTATTAGGATGTTCTATT
>NW_018127942.1:516509-520185 GCF_001952655.1 Monopterus albus | reverse complement strand
AACAGATTTTCATGCTACCCACTTAGGAGAATTAATTTATAGTACTAAGCTTTGTCATCCTATTCACATGTGATGTCATTTAAATTCACACATTTCCTTACTCTGTATGACTTACTTTTTTATAACCGTTAAATGACATAAACTACAAAGGTTTAGATACACTTTCTCAATCAGTGCAATATGAAAGTGTGTCCAAACCTTTGACTGGTAGTGTAATTAAACTACCAGTGGTGTCATCTGTTGAAGTCAAGCAGAACGTGGTAGATGCAGAACTGCAAATGAAAAAACATTTTGAGTGACTGTAGCTGCCAGTTTACCTGAGCTAAATCACAATATATAGGAACAATGTCTTAAGCCACATGCACGCAGAAACTCTGACCTTTCCTGCTTAAAACCCTCTTGCTTTGTGTTCACAGCTGAAAATCTGCACAAGCAAAGACAACTCTAAAAGTACAAACAAACATTCTATTTTAAAATCATTGTATTATTCTTCTCCATACTGAAACCATTCAAACATTCACAGGATAGTGGAAAAAGTATGTGGACCCTTAAGCTTATGACATCAACAAAAGTTAATTGGAGTCAGGAGTTAGCAAACCTGTAGTCCAGTCAATGAAACCAGATAGGAGGGCTGGTTTAGAGCTACTTTGACTTAGAAAAGACAGTCAAACATTGTCAGTTTGCTATGCACAAGAAACATCTGCTGATGTGAGCCATGCCTCCCAAAAAAGAGATCTCAGTCAAGAATTGCTGATTTGCGTAAGGCTAGAAATGTTCATAATGTAATATCAGAGTTTATATAGTTATCAGTACACAGTTAGACAAACTTTCTATGAATGGAGATGATGGCAACGCTCCCTTGAAGTGGGCGCTAGCTAAGATGACTCCAAAGGCACAACACAGAATGATTAGTGAGGTAAAAAAGAGAGTAACAGTTGATGGTTTAAAGGAATCACTGGAGCTACTTAAGTCTACCATACACAAATCATGGAGCATGGTTGTATGGCTTCATGACTTGGGTCTGCTTTGCTGGACAGCTTTGCCATTCATCACAGTGGCTTACATGATCATTTCAGTATGGCTGTCTGCTCAGTAGAAGCAGGACCATGACCATAAACATTGAAGAGAATCCACTTTCTGGAGTCAGAGCCCAGACTGTAACCCAACATATATGCTGTGGAATGACCTCAGAGAGCCATTCACTCCAGACATCCTAAGAAAATGGCTGAGCTGATGCACTGTGAATGCTTAATAGTTGTGTTCAATAAAAACACAAAAGATTATTATTGTCTGTGTGTTACTAGCTTAAGCAGAATGGTCGCCTACGCATGTAACTAATTAGAGATGAAGATCAGATCAGATTTTGGACCTCAGGCTGACTGTTGCACAAAACAGCCACTGGGTAGATAACAGAGCAGTCACGTGCATGTGTTTACTGGTCAGCACTCCATGTTACAGTCGTTCTTTTAACAGTGCACCAGTGAAGTTATTTTCCTTATGGTGAAAAACTTGATGAAGATGTACATCTTTAATACATACACTTACATGTGCCACACAGTAGGCCAGTTTCCACGATGGAAATCGAAATCCACTGAGTGAAATATAAAGAAAACATGTCAGACGGGTGTTAACATCCATTAACAATTCAGCCCACGTCAGACCCGTTTCTGTGTGTATGTAAACACAATATGACATCAGGGTAATTAAACTAGTTATGAGGGCTCCAGATTGGCCTCCGTCTGTTTGCTCTCATGTCTGTTTATTCATTCAGTTACTTTGTACATTTGTTTGTTGATGCAACAACTGATCGAATAGATGGAGCCAATCCACCTCACAACTAAAAGCTTAGAATTGTTTAATATTGCTAAAGGCAGGATGTTTCGTTTTGACTCCAACCTCCCAAATAGACTGTGAAGTGTGCGATTCATTCCATCATTGTATTCCTGAGTAGAATAAACTTCACTTTAAGTTTATACATATTAAGGCGCTGTTGGGTTCATCTTCATCATATATTCTTTATTAGGTCTGTATTCAGTACAATTTAAACATTTTATAAATAATATGGCACACAGATTGCATTAATAAACATGCACTGATGCAGATAATTCTCCAAGAAAATGTGCTCCATCAGTAAAACTTGTGTTTTGTGCATGTGTTTGACAAAACTGCAGACCTTACTGTGAGATCCAGGTCTAAAAAATAATTGCAGTTTGCTTGTTCTTGTTCTATCTCTGTTCTTTCTCTCTTGGGTCTGAGCCTGAAGTGGGTGAATTCATTTCTGGACTTTGTGGTAATTATAGTTCAGGAGATGTTTCATAAACTAATAAAAGCTGAAAATGCTTAAATACTTTGACTTAAACATTTCCAGCATTGCTGATCAAATCTGTTTGGAGGCTAGGAGTTTAAAAACTGTGACATCAGGTAAGCCATGACCAGTTTCCTCCGATAGCACTGTCCCTCTTGAGCTTTCGCTAAGTGGTGTCTTCATATGCAGTAGTCTGTTTATTAGTTTTACTATTTGACATTTTCTCAATGCAACATCTTATTCAAACAAGTCCGCTCTGTGCACGCTGCTTTAATCACAAACTCCTCTTTTAAGGTAAGTACAACTGGACAGCCTGTCAGACAGGCATTTCACTAAACTACATTTGTGGTTGTTAGGTATGGTATTTCAGATGTTTATGTGGGCACACACATGTTCATACATTTGTGTGTGTGTATGTGTGTGTGTTAGCCCCACTGAGAGCGTTATTACAAAGAGCCAATAGGAGCGAAGGACCACACTCTAGCACATCCTGTTTGACTTGACCTCAGAGGATATTCTCCTTTCCCAAGCAAACAAACCACCAGGCTTTTGGATCATACCAACGTCGGAGGGGAAGGGAGGGGACAGGCACGGGGGGACGTCTCTGGTGGGGAATCAGTGGGTAGGTCAGCGTTCTTGCAGCAGAGAGAAGCAAAAGAGTTACTGTTTTGGCAAAAGAGGAGAGCAGGTTTAATCTCTGAAAAAACAGATAGGTGTGTTAATAAATTGTGGCCCATCAAAACTGGCTTAAACCCAACATATTTTTACTGGACTGTAAAAAAAATAAAACTACACAATACAATATTCAACACAACAAATGAGCTAATGTTTCATAAGATAAATAAAATTCCAGATGTTTATGTGGGCACACACATGTTCATACATTTGTGTGTGTGTGTGTGTGTGTGTTAGCCCCACTGAGAGCGTTATTACAAAGAGCCAATAGGAGCGAAGCGATTGTTATTCCTCTTTTGTTAAATACATCAGCATCTCACCTCTCTGCTCTCCTCCACTGTGGAGACAATGCACGTGAACATGAAAAGGAATGGGGCATCATATTACAAGGACAGTCATGGTAGATGTACTAAAAATAATCACAGACAAAAATATAACTCCATATACAACATTTACCAATATTTTTGCGCTAAGGCTAGACTGGAGATAACGCTGTCAGAATCCAGGGATGTAATGGTGCAGAGTGTAGCATCAACATTCTCAGCAGGGAGCAAGTGGAGCCCAAAGGAGGCAGTGTTGCAGGCTCAGGCAGCTCCTAAACATAGGGATATTGTATGGCAGGTACAGTATGGATGTGGTGGTTTTGGTTTAAGCACATCACAACCTTTGTGGAGCAAAGCTGCGGCACCTGACAGA
>NW_018127942.1:510342-516441 GCF_001952655.1 Monopterus albus | reverse complement strand
TGGATGAGAGGGGAAGATGAAGAAAGGAAGAAACTAAGTTGGAGGGAAATGTGGGGCATGGAGGCAGGAACCATCAGATTCATTCTAGGTGCAACTTATGTGCTTCCATCTCCCCAAAATCTGATTGGATGGATAGGTGAGGACCCAACATGTCACTTGTGTTCAGGTGTAGCATCATTTCGGCACATCCTCTCAGGGTGTAAAACAAGCCTGGCTCAAGGGCGATACACCGGGAGACATAATCAAGTCCTGAAATGTTTAGCAGCAGCTATTGAAAGTAGGCGCTCAGAGGTAAACTGGAGTGGAGGAGAAGAAGAAATAAAAGGTAGATTTTGTTTGTTCTTGAGGGTGAAAAAGGCAGGATGCAAGTAATTGTGAACAGGCAGGATGCAGGCCAGCTAAAGATTGGCAAATGAAAGTAGATTTAGGGAATCAGCTCATACGTCCTGATGAGATAGTCAACATTAGCCTCAGACCAGAACATATGTGGTGGTCAGAAGCACAGCTGATTTTTTCCCAAATTCTGACTTTAATCTCAGGTCAGAAGTCTGAGAAAACAGTCAGAACTCAACCTTTCTGCAGTGGCCCTAATCCTCTTCTGTAAACTGGGGCACTCGGTTGCTCCTTAGTGTTCATTGGCTGACTCACTGCAGCGCTACTGTTGCATTAGTCCAGTGGACCTATAGAATGTTAATGCACACTAACTAACTTGGTTGTGAGCCAGTGAGCCCAGAACACACACACAGCAAACTCTCATGCTATACACATCCTGAGCAACAGGCAGATAGAGCAGCCCACCAGGATTAGTCCCAGTGTGTCAAATGACTATTAGAATTTAATTGGCTTGTTTTTATAGAGCAACAGTCCAAGACCCAAATATATTCACTTTACTGTCATTTATGACAAAGAAAAGCAGCACATCAGTTATTTTTGCCTGACAAATGACTAAAATGATTGATGACTTATCAAAATAGTTAGCAGTCAATTTCCCGTCAGTCAACCAAGTGAACTAACTGTTACAGCTCTAGATGACACAGCTCAATGCACAATGACTCATGAACAAAAGATGTGGAACAAAAGACCAACTAACTGGCCACAGTTCAGATACACATCTAAACCTCCCATTTCTGGGTGTTCAAAGTGTTTATATCAGTGGGATTTGTTAAGTCGGTTTTAGGGTCACACCCTTCAAAAATTGACCCTAATTTAAAAAAAAAAAAAACTGCTTCACTCATCTTACTCCATCTGACACTATTGTATCAAATGACATCCTAGCATTTGTGTTGCTTTACATATTATGCAGAAAGACGCCTCCTCTTCTAGCTGTATCTGATTAATCCATTCTTTGGTTAAGTCACTACAGCCCCACTCCCTCCAGTCTCCCTATGGTGTTTTTCCTCAGCTAACAGTGGGCCAGCTTGGTGCTGCTGCTGGGAGACTGTTGGGATTAATGCTGCCGACTGACACTAATCTCATTGTGGTTACGGCTTTGGAGAGATTGTGTACACCCACTTAACTCTCACTCCCAAACACTTGCATCTGTGGCACCCATCCGCAGGGACACTGATGCCCGAGAAAGGATTCGGGCAGTGGATTCTCTAGCTCACTACTAGTCTTATGGATCATTTGATTATTTTCTTTTATGACTGTGATACATAAACTCTTGAAGGACTACAACTGAAGTTTAAACAAATATAAATGAACATATAAGAATAATATCACTGCCATACATCTTAACACCAGTTATCTTTGGTATTAATTGTGTAATATTTCATTCACTGCAGGATTCCTCACCAATCTATGGTCTTGATCATGTACTGTGTGCTTCATAAATTAGCAGTTATTATCAGATAGAGGTGTGTTACACTTATCTGAATGGATAATGAAGGTGCTCTGTTCATGGTGAATTATATTCAATGCTTTTATCAACTTCATAAGCTGCTCTCACTATATTTAGCCTATACAGCCTGCGTTTCCATGGCTACAAGAGTTAAAGAATAGAAAAGGCAGAAAATTTACACAATCTATATCTTCAAAGATCACGTCAGTAATCACAGCATGTGTGTCTGATATTTTAATTATTTCCACCTGGGTCCCATCATCACACCCCATCTAAATGTCATCACCTTACCCGCATACTGCTTCCAATTCAGAGGGGTTTTCCAAAGCTTTCTCAGACCACATGTTTTATTTAAAGTACTAAAAATGGGACATTGTACTTATATTAAGTATTGTCATGTGTGCCCACACAGTTTGATTTTCACTGAACTGAGCTAAATTAATTCTGCAAATGTCATTTTAGTTACACTCAAATCCAATCCAATACGTAGGGCCTGACTTTTCAGAAGGACAATTAAGCCTCAACTAAGGCAATTTAAATTCTTACCTAACCTTTACTACCCTTTATTAATATTAACAAAATAAACAACCCCATGTGACTTTAGCAAAGCTGATCTCGACCCCCTCCTCCAGATCACAGAGTTCTCAGAAGGAGAGTTTGGATGACGATAATGACAGTGCCCTCCACGTAGTTTGCAGCACACCCCCAAACAACCCAGCTGGGTTCCCAGTGTGCTCATCAAAAGGCCAGGAGCAGTGCTGGTACATCACTGTTTGTAGTAAACATCATCAAAAAGTCAGAGAAGGGAAAACAAAGTTCCAAAACACAGTATGGGGAAGAACATTATTAAAGCAGACAGATCTAGTTTAAGAGGCATTATTTGTCCCATGTAGCCCAAATACCTCTAGGAAACCAATGAGCTTCAGAATTCTTCCTTGTTTTAATGTGTGACAGATTATCCAGCATCTACACCACATTTCCTTTGTGAAATGAAATGAGTCAGATTTAGTATATTCTATTGAGTTCTCATAGAAAGACCATTTTCATCGGTCCAGTAACAAAAAGGTTTTCAGGTTGTAAAATGCTTTACAATATTTAACCTCCATGTTCATTTAGCTTTCATCGAAGAACCCAACAAATCTCCAATGCTCAACCTCTGCAGGTTATTTTCTTTACTGCAACTGCAGCAAATTAGAAATGTAGACAGACTCAAATCTGATGACTGATTATTTCTGACTCTCTTTTATATACTGTAGGTCAACAGTGAATAAACCGAGGGCTCTTTCAGGTGCGGCAGAGACCCAGCATGCAGCAGGTCATAAATTGCTGTTCTCCAATCTGCTGCAACATATTGGCCTCCCTTTACTTAAATCAGGATTTATAATACTTTTACAACTGAGGAGTGCAGATATGGCCAGGGCCTCCTGATTAATATAACAGGTGGTCTATCAGCCAGATAAATATGACCAACCACACAGACATATGGTTCCAACTCAATCTGCTGTCATATTCGCATAATGTAAAGTCTAAGTCTATCTCACCTGCTGTACTTCTGTAAATGTCATGTCTACACTTACAGTAAGGTGTAAAAACTGTGTTCGCTGAAAGCAACTGTCCCTTCTGTGGAGTCTAAGAGCCTAAAACTGAACATGTTATGAGTGTGTGTGCATGAGAAAAAGTTTCATTTGTTTGGAGAATCACATTAAATCATAAAATAAAAGCAATAAGACAGTATATGAGCACATCAGAGGCTATATTTGCCTAAAAGCTGTTATTCATTTCAAGTTGCATTAGAGTTGTGCTTGCATTATAAGCAGCTCTCACTCTTGATTTTCATAACAAAGCAGGAGATATAACGAAAAGCTGAAATTATGGCAACATTCTCGCCTCATCTTTGATACAGAACATTCTTCATATTCCACAGAAAGCAATAGATATTCTTGTGTCTGCTCTCTGACCAATCAAACTGTTTACACTTCCTTGTCAGAAGATCAGGCTTTATTCATGAGAACGGGCCAGAATGGTGAGAACAGGAACTGCAGCTTTCTCCACGGCACCCCTCAAATCCACAAACCACTGGAAAGGCATCGGACAAATGAACCTTTAAACCCAAGGGTTTTCTCTCTGAAGAGCAGAGATGACCGGAAGCAGGGGAGACACAAGACTAGACGATTCCTTCTTCCTCCATGACACCCACATACAAGCTTGTCCACAAGCACGCAAACATCAAAGCTTTTGGATGAAGGCTTGAGCATGAACTTAAGTCTGGTCAGTTGGACCCTGCTGTGTTGCTGGAAAGCAAAGTGCTTTGATGCGACATCTTAATATATACAGGGTCCCAGCTTGTGGTTCAGCGAATAGGTCTAAACAGCCTCAGTATGAGCCACAGCAGAGCAGTTGGTTTGTTGCAGGCTCCAGTTGCTGCCTGGGATTGCATAAGAATGTATTAATACAAGGCGTTTTATAAATAAAACCGTTTGTTGAAAGCAGCTCAGCTCTCACTCAGCTTCCTCTACTGGAAGTGTTTGCAGCTGTAGATCATGCATCATATGTTTAAATTCCATAAAGCACGATTTAGAGTTTTCCTCCCTTTCAAACTGTTATTTTAAAAATGTTCTCAACTCCTCTAACCTGAATCATTTATGTCTCTTTTTGACAAAATGCATGCTTCACTACAAATGAGTAGGCCCTTTACCAGTGAGATGTGTGTAGTGCAAGCACAGTAATAAAAGCAGGGACCATCTGACATTGACAGCATTATGATAAAGTATAACCGGTGTTTCAGCCATGTGGACAACAACATACGGCTCACATGTCATTCACTGTGCTTGATCCTGATGAGAGCTGTGTGTTATCAGCTGTGCTCACCTGTTAAACCTACTATAAACTGCAATTGTCACCCTCTTTATGGCAGTTTCATGGTAGCTGGGACTGGAGACATATGGCTATAAAAAGAGATAAGCAAGGTAATATTCACCATTAGAAACCATTACTGGTAGGATAAGCGATGCAATAACCAAAGCAAACCAGGAATCACTGCTTCTCCGAGACAAAAGACAAACACACTAAGTGCAGATGAATAATGCTGCAGTTTAGCACACACACATTCTGTGCCAATGAGTATTTTCAGACAGGCGTTTCTACCAGCTCCCCAAGATTCTGCTTTCAATATAAAAGATCACCTCATTAAATTACAAAGAATCATCCACATTACAATGTTAACAAGTAACAGAATAAGCGGCCGAGTTACATGGCATACAAACTCGCTGTACCAATGCCATTGTGTCTCTGTGGACCCACTGGAAACACAACAGGTGTGTCAATATGACAAGCATTAAACCAATCCACTATGCCTGCCTCATATAAACACTGAATAAATATAGACGTGCTCCATTTTCACTCTCGGCGGTGCACAGCAACAGATGGATCGCAAACATTCAGGGACTGTAAAAGTTCAGTAGAAAATCATCTAGGGGAAGGCATGATAAGTGTTTTCCCTTCAGAAACAATAACTTTTACATCAACTAAGCATTTATAGACTTTCTTTTTTGTTAGACACCAGTTTTGTTTGCAAGAAAAACTGCCCAGGCTGAAACTGATTCTAATCACCTTATTAAATTAAACTCACAAACTGATCGGTAACACAATAGCAAGTGAGCAAAATGAGTGGCTGTTTTGTTTCTGTCTGTCTGATGGTAATCATGTCACCACTTTACTACTTTTAAATGTTAAAAAATCAATTTGCACATGCTCAACACTAATATTCTGTCCCTTTTTACCATATTCCACAGATGTACCATCATGAGTGTTTCAAATCCAGCTGCTGTGTAACATTACGTTTCCTGATATTTCCAGTGCCTACAATATAGGAATAACACATCCTTCTAAATGTTATTACAGAATTACTGTAGTTCCTTTTCACAAATGTGTGACTGATGCTAAACAGAATTTAGATGAACAGGTTGGAGAAAATTGGCTCGCCCCCTCCGTGAACAGACGATAGAAAACGGTGCGTCGGGCTGCCAGTCTCCCACCAGATGGTAAATAAGAGAGACACAGGCGATCGAATAACCAGCAGCCTATAGCCAATCAGATTATCAAAAACAGCCCGTCTAGTGTACATGAGGAAAACACCAAGGAAACGCCTTTATTTGCCAAATATTCATACAATTCAAAATCCTAAACCAGATCTTCTCGGTCAGTTAAGTTATTTTAGAATTTCTCTCATTTTTAATTTCTTTGGGGACTTTCCTTTGGAT
>NW_018127942.1:503026-510255 GCF_001952655.1 Monopterus albus | reverse complement strand
TTAGTCGCTCTCATCGCTACTAACAGTGTCAGCCCATCAGTTAAAACATTATTGGGAATATCGCTGTGCACGGGCCCTGTGTCATTCCTAACAGTTAAAGGCCAGGAGCAAGAATAAACCGATTTAACGGATTCAGGTGACATCGTGTGTGTGTGTGTGTGTGTGTGTGTGTGAGTGTGTGTGTGTGTGAGAGAGAGAGAGAGAGAGAGAGAGGGAGCTCATTTGCATACAGCTGAATAGTTACGTCTCCAGTCCCGCATATTCGACCCGCATGAGGGCGAGAGAGGGGGACGCGCCGCGACAATAGGGGACACGCTGCCACTAAACCGTCACTAAACGCTTGGGTGTTCATGGAGGGGCACACGCCACCAACCACACGAGAAACACCCAAAATGAAATGTGTAGTCTGGATCCAACGTAGGCCTGTGCGTAAAAGTACAATAGGCAGTGCATGACTGCGGACATGGAACAGCACTGTACATTAAAGTGTATATTCATCTTGTGGTTTAATTTTTGTTCCTGCAACATTACGAATTGTACTCTGGTATGTTAGGATTTCATTAGCTTTTAAAGGCATAAAACAGCACAAAAAAAGGTGAAATTCAAGGCAACCGCAATAAAAACAAATACTGGAGAGATTTTGTTCTTTAATCGCATTTCTGGTTTCACTGCTTGTCTACAGCCCGAGGGAGAAACGCATATGACCCCATGGAGAGAGAGACTGGGCTGAAAGGAAATAGTGCGCACGGCTCCAAAGCAGAAGTAAAGGCTAATTAGGTGTGCAATTGAGTTGAACTGAGGGCAAAAGTGTGCAAGGAATAAGACAGTGATTGAATTCCTGATTTCTGTTCGCTAGGTTTCGGCTCTCCTTCACTGCCCTAACTCGATGCCCAGGCCAGCAATGTGTAAATGTGCATCCGGCGTATTGTGCGCTAAAAATAAATCAACAGATGTTGGCGTTTGTCAATAATCGCCCAGTATCCATGGTGGTCTCTCAGCACAGTGCCAGTGGATATTAAATCTGGATAATTGTTGTTGGGCTGGAAGGGAAGGGAGGTTGAATATGTAAAGTGGGCGGTGTCACTGCGGTGACTGACAGTTTATGTAATGAGCAGTTCAAGTCTATATATCGGAGAGGGGACACACTACGGTTCATTCACGAGTAATAAGACAAGTGATGAACATCCGTGATGCACCAAGTTCAGCACCAAAACAAGCTCTGAGCCGTGCACACACAGCGAAGTGACCATTGTGGAGTACAGTACCATGCAAGGAGAGGACGCCTGCTGACAGAAAGAAGCACGGCTGTGGATATTAGTCTTCCTTCACCTTTGGATAACTTGGAGATTAGAAACGCTTTCTTTGGACGCTTTTGACGCACAGCACCAGGGAGCTACGGCAGAACTCCCTGCGAGTGAAGAAGGATTTATATGTGCTGTAGAGTTGTTTTCATTTTTTTCATTTGTTTACCTCTGCGTAAATACTTTGGAATAGGGAGATTTTGCTGCTCTATTGGCTGGTGACGCGGCTGCCCTGCAGAAGCGAGAAGGATGGCAGCCTGGTTCACCTTTACCATCGCATTCAGCACCACGTTGATAACACAGGTATGAAGGAGGATAATACATCTCCCCGGTGGTCCCGAGACCTCGGCGAAAACAGATGGAGAGCAAGCTACTTTGTGTTTTTCATAAGAAAAAGCTAAATGTAACCGCACCTACGTTTTCTCAAATGCTATTTCCTTCTCTTTTAGGTATTTGGAGCCGGGATTTTTGAGATTGATCTTGACGAATTTACAAATCACAAAGGTTTGCTGGCAAACGGGAACGCATGCAAACCCAACTGCAGGACTTATTTTAGAATTTGCTTGAAGAACTATCAGGCTGTGGTCTCACCAGGTGACTGCATCTTTGGAAATACAATGACACCAGTGCTGGGGACAAACTCTTTCAGCGCCAAGGACAGTGGCACTTTACCTAGACCAGTTCAAATACCGTTCAACTTTGGATGGCCGGTAAGAGCGTGGAGCAGTGCATCCACTTTATTTGTTTTATCACAGCGACCGCTATTATGTTGTCTTCAGGGAACTGCTATGCATTTTGGGAGCGCACTGATTATTGGCCAGCTCAGTTAATCCAGACCATTAGGTAATACTCTGTCGACAAACAGACTGGACTGCAAAATCCAGAAGGCCATGCAATGATCACTATAAATACGTCTTCATGGCTTTAGTGTAACAAAAATATTAATATACAATTCATTTAAAATCTGTCAACAGAAAAAAGAAAACATGTCCGTTTTTCTCCTTGAATTCTGGACTGTTAAAAAAACAGTCACATTGATATTAATTAACTGCATGTGTTTTCTCTTTAGGGGTCATTTTCATTAATAATTGAAGCCTGGCATTCACCTTATGGAAATCAACCTGCAGGTAAGTGCAACATTTTTTTTTACCACAAGAGGGAGCTCTGTCTGTGCATTTAAACACATGACGATGTCTGAGCAGTTTTGCACAAATCAAAGTTCAAACCATTTGTCATTTAGCACGTTCTTATCCACCTGTTATTTATTGTTCACGATTTTGCACATTTTCACACCTATTCACTCCTTTGTTATGAACTTCAGAACACCTTTTTCATTCTTACAACCAATACAATTGAACTTCCTCTGGTTTATTTTTGGCGTGGGAAAGAGCTGGGGGCTTTGGTGAGAATACACTGCCTGCCAAAACCCCCTGACTACATCTTCCTGTATTTTACACCTTACACTGTTCCGCCCTGTGGAAGAGGGGCCTGGGCCTGGGAATGTTTTTGCTGATGGAAAGAAAGAGGAAATTTTAACCTGAGTTTATCATTCATCTAAGCTGTATGGGATTTGATATGTGCTGCAGCTCTGTGCTGGGCAGATTATTAAAGCAGAAGTGGGTGACTTTTGAGAGTATAGTCATTTTTGATGCAGTTCCTGACCATACTTATACAGTATCAATTAATTCTGACTTTCTCCTCCTTGTCTTTCTTCCACTTTCAGATACCAGTAACCCAGACTTCTTGATTAGCTTTTTCACCATCCAAAGACAACTGGGTGTAGGAACTAATTGGTATCCGGATAAGCAGATTGGAAAGCAGACAGAGCTAAGGTATTCGTACCGGTTCATCTGCAATGAAAGCTACTACGGAGAAAGTTGTTCCAAAAAATGCACACCCAGGGACGACCGATTTGGCCACTACACCTGCACCCGAGAGGGAGAGTTAGCCTGTCTGCCTGGCTGGAAGGGGAAATACTGCGAAGAACGTAAGCAATCACCAAAGCTTTTTCAATTATTCACGCCTGGCTGATTGAGTGTTTCTCACAAGTCTGGTCTTGCTCTCTTTTATCATGTCTGTCCGCTGACAGCGGAGTTTTGATGTCCAGTGTTGCCCCTGAGATTGTTTTAGTGTATTTGTTTACATGGCGGTATCATGCAGATGTTTGCAAATGACTGGTGTATATGAAGCATAGATTAGTTTCACAGTCCTTACCTTAAAGCATTGTTACATCTCTTCAGTCTTTTCATCGTGTCCTTAGACCTTCATCATTATTTGTGCCTAAAGAGAGAAAAGTTGTGTCAGCGTCAGTAGTTATGAAGCTGTATGATAAGACTGACAACAAGACGTTGAGCAGTTTAACTAGACATGGATTCCTGGCAAGCCTAATAGGTGATATTAGTGTAGAATACATTTTCAGAGATGTCATTTGTAATCATATAATTCTGATGTGTGCTTGTGAGTTTGTGAACACTTACTGAATGCAGGTTGTGGAACAGACTTATCATGACAACATGCCTATTATATTTGTGCAAACCCTTCTGGCTTAATCATAGGACCACACTCCTGTTTTGGAGAGCTCTGAATGGGCCCGTCAGGAGGTTTGATGCCATTTGGCTCCACAGTAACCAAAGGTCCTTTTCACCAAAACAAATTAATCAATGAGTAGATTGGAAGGAGGAACCATGAGCGTAATAGTTACCATGTGCGGGAAATGTGGCCACATGGGTGACAGCAAATCTGTCATCCATGTCACTTGGTGGTGAAAAAAGAAACTGACGTGCTATTTTGACTGTGGCACCAAATTCTAACCAGATGGGCTCAAGTGTTGCAAATAAAGAACACATCAATCGTCCTTGAGTACAGAAAATATACATGTGAAAGATAGATTGGACATCTAAACTTCCCTTCGCTCACATTCTCACATGTAAGTGTAAAGATAGTCATTTATGTTTAAGGTACATTTTGGAAAGTTGTAGAAACTCAGTTTGTAAATTTGAGATAAACCTAACAGCAGTATCCTAATTAAACCAGAAACAACAGCGAAGGTGGTCATTTCCTTTAGTTTGTAAAATGTTAGTCTACACAGGTGTGCATTTACCTGGCATTTTGTTGTGTGTTTCCAAAGGAAGTTCAACCAAATTAAAACAGAAAACTCCTGTTTCTAAACAATGTGTTTCTTGTACTTTCAGAGAGTACTATAGGATACAGCGCGTGCCTTGTAACCTAATCCTCGGGCAGGGGTGCGCGGGAACTGATAGGAGGAGCCGTGGCAACTGCACGCGCCAAGGTTAATCGCAGCATTATAATCCGCCACGCGCCACCGATGTTTAGTCCCTTCCATTGTTGGGTGCGCGGTAGTAGCAGCTGCAAATATGGCTCTGGCAGACCACAAACAACAATAGTGACAGCTGTCTGCTATTGAGAGCGCGCATCTGTTCTAGACTAAACCGGCCGCTTACCGTCAGTCGCCTGATATGTTGCCCTGCGAATCAGTGTCATGTAAGAATGGTACACTTAAAGCAGGACAAACAAACCCTCAACTGATTTCCCCCAGGGGGTGTGGTGGACAGGTTTAGAACAGATGAAAGCTTCTGAGGAAAGTTGAGACAGATTGAGTAGAGGCCTAGTGTACTGTACATGTGGGCTCACCGTTTGCTATTCCTAGAAAATTAGGGCCTGTAGCCTTGGTTGGTGTCATGGACTGTGAGAGACATCTAGTGTTTTTGCTTTTTAAGACTTAATTAATATAGACTGCTTTTCAAAAAACTTTAGTATGTTGTCTGGCATTTTTGCTTTTTAACAGTCTGAAAGTTGTGTCAATGTGTAAAAGGCTACTTGATATTCAGTGTTGCATTGTAGCTGCCACAAGACAGTCACTCTACAACTAGGTGGACACTAGCAAACCTATGTGTTTGTGTTTTTCTGTGCTTTAGCTATCTGTCTGGAGGGCTGCAGCGAGAGAAACGGAAACTGTTCCAAACCTGGCGAGTGTGTGTAAGTATAAATAATTATGAAGTGTTGAAATAGGTGTTAGCTGTTGTGTAGGAAGGAACACATATGGGAACAGAATGAGTTAGATCCAGCTTTGATTATGTTTCTGTAAACTCTTATGTTCAAGTTCACTGTCAGGTTAACATCAGCAACTACAAACTGTTAATATTTCATCATTTAACTATTCACATCATCTATTCATATGTCGATATCATTCAATAAAGAAGCTGAACTTCACTAAATCAACAAAATGTCAGTCTGTGCTGTCATGCTACATTCAGTGACTTCCTACTTCCTATGTTGCCTTTTCGTCAGCTGCCTGTCTCATGCATTTACCATCTCACCAGTGAGGATAATTCACACACACCCACACGCTGTGAGAAATTTCTCTAGAATCCTATTTTTCCCTCTTTTCAGATACAAATCCATAATTCCCACAGCTAAAACTGACCCAAACAAGGTTAAACCCTTTAGATACCTAACATTGTAAAGCTGCTTCCACACTCAGTAGACAGTCTCAGAACCTTAAAAGTTCATCTTAAGTCCCACAGTCTCTTGCTTTGACAAGGTTGCTACACACTGGGCTGAGAAATGAATAATGAATATTCATTGGAAACAGAGGAAAATGTTTTGACTGTTGTAGCTGCCAAAAATCTTTGCCGCAATATTTCACATTTATGTTATTACACATCTCCTTGACAGTTTGACCCCCGACATTCACACTACACTTAACACATGCCCTGTGAAAAAAGCTTTACCATTGCAAAACTTTGCATTTAGCCTCATTTTGTGATGGATTTATATGAAAACTTAATGACCGTATCCAACTGTGGTTGCACTATTAATGTTGCATTTCATGATTAATGACTGATTTCTTAATGTAATAGCCAGCTAATCCACAACAGGCCTATAAAGCCAAGCTGTCTGCTGTCATTTAATCAAACACAACTGACTGCATGTTTTATAGAATGTATATGATCCAACTGAGGACTAAGTGATTAATCATAGAGCATATTTTGTCATGTTTCAGTTGCAGAGAGGGATGGCAAGGCACTTTCTGTGATGAATGTTCGAAGTACCCGGCCTGTAAACATGGTACCTGCCAGCTGCCGTGGCAGTGTAACTGTCAGGAGGGCTGGGGAGGCCTATTATGTGACCAAGGTACACCAGACAACTTGGACTACTGCTGATCTTCCTTTCTAAAAGATCTCATATTACTTGTTTTCATTTGAATTAACTTGAAAGCATTAGTGAATTAGGTTTCCTCTTAAGTGTTCCTTTTATAGGGTTTATATGCATCCAGGGTAGACAATGGATTTTTTCCTCCTGCAGGCTCACTGTAAGCAAGCCCTTTTCTCTCCCCCAGACCTGAACTTCTGCACCCATCACCATCCTTGTGTGAATGGCGCCACCTGCATGAACACAGGCCAGGGAAGCTACACATGCACATGCCTGCCAGGATTCACGGGAGTCAACTGTGAGCTGGAGATGCAGGAGTGTGACAGCAGCCCCTGCAGGAATGGGGGGATATGCACAGTAAGTTGAAAATAAAATAGTAAATTGAAAGATAGTAGTTTTTACTATCACACATTTTATTTTTTCACCAGCTGACCAACCTTTCCTTTCACTTCCCTTTTCCTAGAATTTGGAAAAAGGCTACAAGTGCGAATGTCCCCAAGGTTTCGAGGGGTCCCACTGTGAGCACAGCCTGCTGACATGCGCCGACTCCCCCTGTTTCCACAGCGGCGAATGCCGGGAGAAGGACAACGGCCGTAGCTACATATGCGAGTGTCCTCACAGCTACACCGGACTCAACTGTGAGAAGAGGGTGGACAAGTGCACATCGCTTCCCTGCGCAAATGGTACGGTCTTCCTCCCCTCTTTGCCTACCCCCACTTTCTGAACTTCTCCTCCCTCGTTCTCCATCCCCATCAA
>NW_018127942.1:499214-502989 GCF_001952655.1 Monopterus albus | reverse complement strand
GTGTTTATTGTCCTGCATATAAACACTTAGCAGCTCAGAGCAGCAGCTTGGAAATGTCATTGCAGCATGCTGCGATTGTTGATGAAAGGGGACAAATATCCAGCATAGCTCGATTTTTGTCATCTCATAAACACGGAGAGCTCTGGGATTGTTTTGTGTTCGGAGAACAATACACGGTGCTGTGGTCACACTGTGGATTTGAAGGAGATGTGTGAACTGATGAGGCCTGGTGGGAAAGTTTATGGAGATCACATGCTTGCTAATTTTGAAATGCCTTGATGATGAAACACCTCTATCATACTGAAGGTTAATGTCAGTTTCTCTTTCCGAGGGAGAAAATCTTGATATATAAATACTAACTCTTCTTCTGTTCTTCAGGTGGCCTGTGTCTGATCACCCCTGGTGGCTTGCGAATGTGTAGCTGTCGTGCAGGATTTACCGGTCAGCGTTGTGAAATCAACATCAATGAATGTGCCGGTAACCCCTGCCTCAATGGAGGCACCTGCCAAGACCGAATCAATGACTACACCTGCATCTGTCCTGCGGGTTACGGTGGACGCAACTGCGACAGAGTCCTGGACGAGTGCTCCCTTCGCCCCTGCCTTAACAGGGGTCTTTGCACAGGGGGTGGGGGGCCAGGCAAACCCCCATCTACCTGCATCTGCTTGTCTGGCTTCACCGGGCCTCGCTGCGAGTTCTTCATCAATGTCACCTCTCCTGTAATCGATGGAGATATTCAAGACAACTTCCAGTGGGCGGCGGTTTCTCTGGCTGTGGGGCTGGTGGCTCTGCTGGTGCTGTTATGTATGGTGGGCCTGGCTTTGAGGCACATCTACAGGCAGGCCCAAAGGGAGAGTGGAGACGCAGAGACTATGAACAACTTCTCAAATGCTCAGAGGGATAACCTAATACCAGCGTCACAGCTGAAAAACACCAATCACAAAATCAGCCTGGAGGTGGACTGTGATACAGAGAAATCAAACTTTATCCATAAAAACTATCACTTGGACTCTTACAACTCTAAATCAAAGGAGTTAAAGGATGAAAAGTCACAAGAGGAAAAAGGTCTTATTTATGACAAGTGTTTAGAAGATAAAATGCCCTTGAGTAGAATGTACAGGTAAGAGGAAACTTTTTAAGCTACAACTGTAACCCTCTGCTTTACATTGTGCTAATACATTCAATTAAGTATTAGGACATTTCCATAAGTCTCCTCCATTTATTCTGTCTATACAGTTGTGTACATATAGAGCTGTGCTGAGTGGAAATGACTGCTAATGAGAGCTCTCACAGAATACCACAAGTCAGTTGTTTGAACTCAACAGTGAGCCCCAGTTGTTATTGAAACCTACATTGCCATACATTGTTCTTCATTTACAGAGTTTATATATATTTGACAACTGCTTTGCTACAAACTGCCCAGATCCTCTTTGTTGACTCCTTACATGTGCGTGCCTAATGCATAGCTCTTACCATGTGCTTCTAGTTTGCGTTAACGGACCTTGTGATTTGTGTTTGCAGGGAAAAGCCAGAGTGTAGGATATCAACGATATGTTCCTCAAGAGATTCCATGTACCAGTCAGTATGTGTTATAGCAGAGGAAAGGAGGGAATGTGTCATAGCAACTGAGGTAAGCCAAAAAAAAAATCACTTCTTCATGAGCATTTCCGTAGATCCCCCCCCCAATTCAAAATGCGTCATTTTGTCCCAAGTGCACTATCCCTCACTAGTGCACTAACACTTCTGACAGTGTGTGATGCTATTTCTAGAAAGACTGCAGAGCTGTATTTGGACTTTAGCTGGAAGTAGCCCGATCAGCTGCAGTGTTGCTTTCTGTAAATTACACTGGGTAATCTTTATCTTGGCCATGTGATGACCTAAACTCTGAACTTAATTTGATTTCTCACACATTTGGCCCTGCTTGGTCTCTAAGGTGCTATGTTTTAATCCTGTGGCTTTTAGTGGAATTTTTTTCAGATGTTTATTTCCAAGTAAAATATCATAAAAGATACTGGAGCATTTGAGCTATAACATGTCAAAAAGCACCATTAAAACACTTAGCGGGAGATTTTAGTTTGGGGATTATTGTGCTTTTATTTTGTTCTATTTTATATTTATATTTCCTCTTTTTTTTCTTCACAGGTATAAACTGTGAGGGGTCTGAAAGTGGGGGGAATGAGGAAAAAGACACAACTGAGGCAGAATATAATATTCTGGATTGTTTACAAATACTGAGAAGAGACTGGAGATTGTTTAAGATGTCCACTGCTGCTCTGGAACACTTGAGAACTGGAGAGGGCATAAACCTCTGCTCTGCAAAAAAAAAAAAAAAAAAACTGAGAAACTTTATGTTGACTGAGTGTTTGTATGCAAAACATGTACAGTGAAGGACCTCTCAGTTGTGAGAACGGTTAAACGTACTGGCGAAAAGACTAACTACGCAAGGCGTGAAGACCGACAGAGCATTAGTAAAATATTAATTTATAATCTCGGCCGTCCTGGACAATAAAAGGAGGCGAAGATGGATTTTTGCTTGTCATAAATGACCTGGCCTTCTGTGATAATCATGACTTTTGACAGCCAACCAATCAGTTAAAAAGGTGCCTAAAATCTGACCCTTCCAAATCCCCACCACACTCAGTCCTGCCAGATTCTCCTGCTATGCAAGACTCAGGATCGAGACAAGTGAATTCACCCACCGTCACAATCCAACCTCACAAACACTGAGAGATATGAATGTCTGAAACGAATCTTCAACTGTCAATCACGGCAAAAATGGCTGGTTGGACTTTTCCATGCAACGGTGAAGATTGTATGCAGCCCAAATTCACTAGAAGCCTTACAAGAGGGTGTATGAATGCTAAATTTGTGCCCTTGTCTGCTCTTGGATCATTTGCACTACAAAAAACATATATATGTGGGGAAAATACTTTTTAATCAACAGGGATTTGAAAAGAAAACCACAGAAGCACAATAGTCAGTGCTGTGCCAGCAAGATCCAAGAGATAAATGTGTGCATAGAAAAGTGTTTTTATGCAACCCAACTGAGAAAAACAGACTCAAAACAAAAAAAGACTGTCATACCACTGCCTGCCTATAAAATTTCAAAACTACAGAACCAATAATGTAATTTTTTAAATGATTATTTCCAGAGTTTAATTTAAATATGACACACTGCTCTTTATATGTTTTATAATATTATTTTGTATATAATGCATATTTAAAAAGACCAAACCTCTGAAGAGAAGAATAAACCAGCTTTGAAAACTGTTTTAATTTGATGTCAGTAATTGGAGAAGACAATAATTTTTGAGGTGTTTTTAAATAATGAAGCTGAGTACAAATGATGATCAAATGTGTTTTGTAGTTCTTCTTATTTTGGTTTAATTTAAAAGGAGATTGTTGGCATGTCCTCTTATGCTCAGTTTGTACACATATTGCTTACTTATCCATGTTAGCACTGTGAAACGGTTTATGAATATGAACTCTGGCTACTTTACACAACATCACATGAAGTTTGGGACATTAGGTAGAGCCATAAAGCCCCCCTGACTGCAGCATCACTACCTAGAGTAACCCCTGGAAACGCTTTTGGCTCCCTCTCAACTTACCCAGCCCTCGATCTCTCTCTGGCCCTAAATTGGCTTGAAATTCAAATCCGTTTCCAAGGATACCACCCCCTCAAGCTGGAAATGGCGAAACAAAGCCAAGCATAGGGCAGAGGGGAACCCCCCCCCCCTCCATAATGCCCGGGCACCCAGGCCACGCACACCAA
>NW_018127942.1:495426-498320 GCF_001952655.1 Monopterus albus | reverse complement strand
AGTGCACACAGGCACAGCAAACCAAACAGATGCCGTGGGGGAGCACTGTAGTGCCATAAAAACAGCAGCATATGCCAGACCTCTCGGCCTGTGTGCATGACACACACACCGCACTCCTTCCATAAAAAACATATTCGAGCACATACAGATTCACCTTCTCCACCCCCACCCCCACCCCACTGGCCTGCCTCCCCTTCAGAGTTAAGAGCAATATTTCAATGCCCGGTTCTGTACCACCCACCCTGCAAAACAAAGCCAGGGAGAGGGCCTGGCACTTGGACTGTCAGCAGAGAGGAGGGGAAACCAGATGGATCTGCTATGAATCCATAAAAAGAGCTCTATTTTGGAAAGTTGAATGTCAGACAATCTGGCTGATTGCCCTACGCCCTTCTTGTCTTTCTCGAAAATGCTGCTGTTCCACATATTTTGCAAGGTAGCAGATATACAACCCATGAATTGGTCTTAAAAATTGTTACAATGTGTCTCGATATCCATTTTTGTGTCTAAGCAACATGTCCATATTATCAAAATCTCTCCTGCCTCCAATTAGCAGAAATCCTGCAACAGTCAACACCCCCTAATCAGGAGCAATCAACACTTGACAGAGAATCTGGGTGGCTTTTCCCTCATCACACATCCTGTTAGCTTGTTGACCTAGGCATCCTCATGTGTGTGTTGGTGTGCTTGCTATATTGTGAGGACCAAAAACATTATTTTTGCTACAAAGTGAGGACATTTTGGCCATTCATCACTTTCTAAAACACCTTTTTAGGGTTACAACTTGGTTTTAGGGTCCAGGTTAGATGTTAGGTATTAGATGTTAGGGTTATGGTTAGACATTTAGTTCCGATGGTTAAGTGTTAGAGCAAGGGACTAGGGAATGCATGATGTCAGTGAGTGTCCTAACAAAGATAGAAGTACAAGAGTATGTGTGTGTGCGTGCGCACACTCTTACATGTGTGCATGCACAAAAAAAGTTTGAAGAAAGGAGATTCCAGCCTGGCTAAAACACATACATGTTATTACAATGGTTAATCAATCGGTTAAAACCCCTCACACCTCGGTCCGTCACATAACCTGACCTGAGAGCACTTGCCACCGTCATCACACTCACACTTATAAGCAGCAACACACCCTCATTCACACTTGATCACAGTTGCAAACACATGCACTTTGGCATCTGGGTCTCCATAACATAGCCAGGCATTTTCATTGTGTTATAATCACAGCATCCTGTTTGTGACCCAGTGACATCAGTTCCTGTTTCCTCGCTGATTAAAAAATGCAGAACATGCCAGCACAGGCCAACTATTTTTCTCACGCATTGCTTTCTTCATCCTGCGCTCTGCCCGCACAGATGACTCAGGTTTTCAGGAAGCAACCTCAAAACAAGTGAGAGCACAGACAAACACACTAATCAGCACTATTTATTCTGAAGAAGGAAATGAGAAAACTGATGAATGGATGGTATAAGTGAAGAGTCAGGAAGCAGGTTGATTTGTCTCATTTTGACTATGTGTGCTTTTGAATATGTATATACGGGCAGATTATACTGATACACAAGCATATGACACAGCATCTTGTAACCTTTCCTTTCAGTTTTCTTATTAATTAACACTAGGTGTCAGTAAGAAACCCGCACACAGGAAATAAGAGGTCAGTGCATGCCAAAATAAAACTCTAGGTTCACTCAAGTTCAAGTCTGAGGCAACATAATCAAATAAAAGAACATAACCTAAACAAAAGAATGTTTACATAATGCACATAAAACATGCAGTGTTGCCCCCACTGCCCTTTAACCAAACCAGTATCTATCTTGTGTGCAGGAAAAAACAAGCTGAAACATGGGGAAAAACATTAAGATTTGGCTAAGGAAACCTTGCACATTGCTGCACTTTGTATACGGCTGCTAAATGGCCATCCCTAAATGTCCACAGACTTTCACATTGGTTGGTTTTTATATATAAATTTCCCCTTGGTCTGGCCTCCTGTTGTTTATGTACATACAATACATGTGTAAAGACCAAAATTACTATGGCCTATGCTTGCACAGTATTTTACAGATATTATTCCCCAAAGTTAGAACAGAATTAGGTGAAAAAGCTTTTAAATACGCCATTCCTACTTACCTGACTGATGTACAAAAGGACCTGAAATTATCAGAACTGATTGCTATGGGGTAATTTAAGTCAATTTTAAAGGACAGGAAAAACTGTAATACTGGCCAATGTGATGATTATAAAGTTGTATTTATATGCATCTAAACTGTGTTTGACTTGGTTTTTATCATATAACAACCAGATGTTGTGTTTACTATAGTGTGTGTCAGTTTGTTCACTGTGTTTGATTTGTACTTCTTGTGTCTACTGTTGTAATCTTTGGCACCCTCTTGGCCTTGTCACTCTTAAAAAAGAGATGTTAATCCCAGTGAGGCTCCACCTGGTTAAATAAAGGATAAATAAAATAGAATAAAAATTTCAGCCGGGGGATTAATATTAACATGTTAGTTTGACAGTAAAAACAAATAGCCAGGTGAGGATTTGATAAACTTATAGGTCAAAACATCTTAAATGTGCCTATTAAATTACAGGCAGCGCTGTCAGTAAAAGCCTAAGGTGGTCTGTGTTGAGAGCAGCCCAGAGACACTGTAGCAACAGGCTCAAGGAGTGGATGGATATGGATTGGCACAGCATGATGATGAAAACTTGTGCATGACATAGGGTCACTTGAAGGCCTGGGGCCCGTTTCAAGAAGGAGGTTTAACAAACTCAGAGTTCAAACCTGAACTCTGAGTTGACTTACCCAGAGTTGGAAAACTTGGAGTTTTCGGTTTCAGAACAGCTGAAAAGAGTTGGTTTAATCAACTCTGAGTTGTTTGACTCAGAGTTAGGCGC
>NW_018127942.1:474243-494559 GCF_001952655.1 Monopterus albus | reverse complement strand
GAACAAAACCTGCTCCCAACCAGGTTAGGTTCACAGAGTAAGTTGCCATAGTAACTGACTCTGAGTTTAGATTACCTCTCTTTTTGAAACGGGTTTAACTTAACCCGCTTTCACGGGTTTAAGTTACCTCCGTTTCTGGAACCGAAAACTCTGAGTTTCAACAAAACCTCCTTCTTGAAACGGGCCCCTGGACTGTGTAGTGTGATTTATGAGGAGTTGATATTATTGTCTGACCTTTTATCATGGCAGATAATGCCGGCTATTTATAGGCAATCTAACTATGAGCACAGACAAGTGTGTACTATTATTGTATATCAGATAAAGCAGGAGTGGTGGGCATTTCTGTGCGCTTGATAAGGTCTGACATCTTTCTAATTATGTTTCTCTATTGTTGCATCTCTGCTGTGGTTAATGTTTTGGGCAGTTTTGATTCACTACTGTCTTTTCGCTTATAAAGGGGCATATGAGTCAGTGACCTTTGTTTTAGGAGTAGATTACACCTCTCACTTGCCCTGGCTCATGTAAATAACCATAGGGTTTTTATTAACTTACTTATCAAGAGTGAATTCCGTCCTTGCTGTTCAGGTCATATTATTTCAACAACTTTTTAAATTGTATTATAACTTCTGTTGTACCCGGTACTTTTTACCATACTGACTCTGAGAGACGAGGCAGTCCAAGTAACTACAAAACAGTGCTGATTTATTCAAAGGATCACAGGTAAAATTAACATTACACGCTCAGGTATCTTGCACCTCCAAACTGCTCTCAGGCAGATGTAAGATGAAAGACCCTGAACCCACCAGGCCTATACATTATATCTGTGTGTGTCTGTTGGTTAAGTGGTGTGTAGCTAAAAACATTCTCACGACCTCTAGTAACATGTCGTGGCTTAAACATAAGAACCTATTATGGCTAAGGCTACAGTTATACACGTCATAATAATAATATTAAACACCCTGTCTGCTGACAGTCCTCAACTCTTCTCTCTAGTTATCCTTGACCAGATGTACCCTGTAGAAACTCATAAGCAGGCCTAAGCATTTAACAGTCTAACTAGACATCCTATCTCCACTAAACATTTCTAATACATAAAGTATCTATCCAATTTCTATCTGACTAAAAATACCTAACACTTCAAATATTATTTTATACAGTTTTCCTTTGTGGCATATCTTATGAGATAAAACGCATCGCTCCTATTTAAGACTCGGTCTTAGCTCAAATCTGATGCAATGTCTCGGTATGTTGACTTGAAGCGGATTCGGCCCTGAAATGCTGAGAATAGTTGCATCAGCCACATTAAATCTGAGCAACATGGAAATATAGTCAAAGAATGACGACAAAGACGACCAATTATAAATTGACTCAGTTTAAGTGACTGTTCGCCGACCAATCACGTTGAAAGATAAGTGTGCGAATCAAGTTAAGTTTGAGCCAACGGCGTGACGAATTTGGTTTGAAGTCCCGCCTTATTCGACGCACCGAAAGCTAATTGGTTAGAATGGACTCGAGGGCACGTCTTGCTTAAATATTATTGGTCGAGGACATGCGTAGGGACTCGCCCATGTGCCTGGATTGTATAAATAGTGAGCGCCGCTTTACCTTGCTATCGAGAAAACGCAAGAAATCACTGTTTTGTCTTTGCTGGTACGAAATCAACTGCCAGCTGTTGAAACGCTACCATCTCTGAATCAGACCTCGATCTTTTCGTTCGTTAGCTTTGATGTCGTAGTTTCAGCGGCCTGCTAAACAGCTGGCCAAAACGATTTTTAATTTTTTTTTCCTACTACTGTCCCGAAGGCCTCAGCGGCTGCCATGGAATTTTAAGGCATAATGCGGCACCTCTAATGCAATGGCAATGCATCGTGCACGGCAAAATCAACTGCGAGATTCCATCTTCGCAACTGACAAGCAGTTGGGGTCAAATACCGCTCGCGGTATCCCTGAGAGCCAACCGGTACCACTGCTCCTGGACCGAAGGAAGCTAACGCTAGCTACCTAGTCATTTTAACTAGTGACATCCATCGATTTAATCTGAACGCCGACAACACTACCGATCAAAATGAAGCTTCAAGACATAATCTCCGGGAAGACCTCCCTGTGGATCTTTGGGTACGGGTCACTGGTGTGGAAACCTGACTTCAAGTACAAGAGGAGCAAGGTCGGTTTCATTCAGGGCTACAAAAGACGTTTCTGGCACGGAGATAACTTCCATCGCGGGAATGACGAGTTGGTAAAATGCTTGTTTGCTTACTTTTACACACGGTGATGTTTGTGTGGGTAGACTACCGTGAACTCGTAGGCTGAAACTGCGTTGTCCCTGACGTGAACCATTTCTCTTCCTCTGTTTGCAGCCCGGAAGAGTGGTGACGCTGATTGAAGATGATGACGTAAGTGGAAAGCTCTACTTCCTATTGGTTTACTGGTTGTACTGAGGAAACTGCAATGGAGTTTCCAGACTGGGGGTGGGGGAAATAAATGCAGTCTCCACTGAATGATCTGACTTGAAACGTTTTCTTCACACAGGCGAGCACTTGGGGCGTGGCGTTCGAGGTGTCAGGCTCTCAGGTTGAGGAGTCCCTGAAGTACCTCAATGTGCGCGAGACGGTCTGTGGTGGCTACGCCACCAAAATGGTGGATTTCTTCCCTGAGGAAGCGGGCCAGCCTCCAGTTCAGGCGCTGGTGTACATTGCCACCTCTGACAACCCCCTCTACCTGGGGCCAGCCAGCCCGGAGGAGATCGGTACCCAGATCGCTCTGTGCAGAGGGAAGACGGGCCACAACTTGGAGTACCTGCTCCAGCTGGCTGAGTTCATGAGGAGCAGCTGTCCACACGTAGAAGACCATCACCTGTTCTCCATCGAGGCAGCAGCACTGACCGTGGTGTCCTATCTGTTAGCAGTCCAGTAGCTCGTACCCTTTGTCTCACTAGCTTATCGGCGATGAATACACTACACAGACAACACTGAGGCTTTTCATCTGTCATTCCTGTCCACCTACAGTGCGTTTTATGTTGTGAGATCTAGTGTCACAGCAACATCCAGTGCACTTGAATCGATTGAATGCTGTTGAAGTGATAATAAAGGGGAAGCATGGCACTTTTTTTCCCTCCCTAATGCATGACCTCATGTTTACATTGTAATGTTTGTGCAGTTACAAAAAGTATGATCACTGTAAACACCTGCAGTTTTTAAAAACTTTTTTTTTTTTTTATTTGAGCAGATCAGATTCCATCCACTCTGATCAGACGGTTTAGTAATGTGGTAGTTAAGTTTTGTAATTCACCAAATTGCTGCTGTGTTTCATGTTCAAGGCACATTTTCCATTCTGTGTAAACACAAATCCCAATAAAGTTTAAAGAACTTTGTTTTTTTGCCTTTGAGTGACTGGTTTGAGCAGATGTGACATCCTCTTCAAAACATGCACAAATAAATGTATTGCTTACTAACATTTTGTTGAGTTGCACAAAAAAATCAACTATAGCTTTGGATCACTTTCCAGTAAAACCTTACACTACCTTATTATGTCAAATGGTACCATTACATCTGGAGCAAGGCTGGACAACTCAAATCTTGGACCAGTGGTTCCCATCCTGTGGGATCCACACTAGTTTTGCCACTACAGCCTTTCCTGAGTAAAGTCTAAAACGGGTGCTTTCACACCAGTCCATGTTCCAGATGTGACTGGGTTTGTTTTTACTCAGCAGCAGCAGCAGCATCCAGATAACTCAGTAAAGCAGCTTTTCAGAGCAGGTCACTGGAGAATAAACATATACAAACATACAATGGACACTCCCAAACACTGGCTGGAGCAGCTTGTACCTTGGATATGATTCAAAGAGGTGCATGAGCTTATATAATGGCTGGCTGGGAACAAGCCTGGGCCTGGAAGTCCTGTGTTTACAGTCTGCATTGTGGTTATGTCAGAGTGCACAGGGAGGAACATGCTGCAGCAGCAACTCATCAAAATGGAATCTTTATGACCCTGCACCAGAGCATGTGAAAATATACTGCCAGGATTTCAGGTGTACCTCAGACCCACAACAGTACAGTAGCAAGGGCTAAGCTTCGGTGCCTCTGACATTCCTGACTCCAACCCAAGATGAATGGAGTTTAGTGTTATTCACTAATCTTCATAACAATGTCCCAGTTACTGACACCTCACTGTGAACCATTCTCATAGGGACAGTCTCTCCAACAAGTAACTCCAATGAAAACTGTCCACAGAGTTTCTGTAGACTACTCTGAGGAACAGGGCTGTGGTTTCTGGAAAGACCAGTTGAATTTTTGAAATTGATTTTTTTTATGCTAAAACCACCAATTAAATTAGGTTACACATGGGTAATTACAAATGAGACTGTGCAGCATAAGAATGATTTAAAACCTTAAACTATGTAAGTGCAAAGTAGAAAATGTAATTTGCAGACTTGGTGAATGGATCAGGTTTGACCTTCAGGGTTCAGTTGACTGCTGTGTCTCATTTTCCTATTTTAGTGTGAAAACATCTCTAAACATCTGTAATTGCAGGTGTATTGTGTGTCTGGAGTCTGCAAAATGATTCAACATGGCCAGGTCAACAGGATGGTTTCCAAAAACCACAAAAAGATGGTTTCAAGAAGCCACAGTCGTTTCAATACCACTGAGTCTCAACAAAGGCTCAGCTTCACAAAGCTGATATCTGAGCAGCATCACAGACTGTCATGAGCAATGCAACTATAACACACAACGAATACAAAAACAAACCAAAAAAAAAAAAAAAAAGCAGAAATGCCGATTTAGCGCACTTTTATTTTCACTCGGCTCTTCCTGTTGGTAAAATGGTTGATGTATTTTTGTCATATGTACACATGGCCTAGAAAAATAGACAGGCAAATGAGGGAAAAGTCAGTGGAAAAGTTGCTCTCATCATTATATACATCAATATAGAACATCAGATTTTAATCAGACTATTGACACAAAACAAACCTATAACAAATGTAGTGCTCAACTTAGGACACTTACACAAACCTTTCCTTTCTAGGACATCAAACAGAACCACAGACTACTCTTCACAAAAAAACTATTTGTGAAAAATAAAACTGACTTTAATACAATTTACACGGCTTTACAGGTGAATATCCCAGTCGCAATTATCATAAATTGCCCATTTTTAAAATAACTCAAATAAATTAAATATTAGATGACCAACTAATTGGAGTGAATTCTTAGATTTACCGTTAGCAGCATTACTGTGTCAACCAGTATCACTCATTTTGGAATATAATTTTTACACTATCCATTCATTCATTTTCGCACTGGGCAAAAAATATAGAATTTTTTCATTTCTATCCATAGTGGAATATATTTTATGGACACAATTTGCCACGTTGGTTTGGGTACTTGCATCTTTTATTACAAAAATAAGAGCTTTAGTAGAAAAGCTGTAGAGATATGGTTTGGTAAAGTGTGTGTAGGTAAGGTGTAGGTTCACATTAAGCTCTTGTGAATGGCAGAATCATCCACCAGTCAGCACTGAGCATCTCTATAGAACAATTAAATAACCTAACATACGAGAATGAGAATCACTAACACCAAAAACGGAAGACATGGCTCAGTGCATCTGACAGAAACGATGGTGCCTCACTACCCTGGCAAACACAGGGATTTCAAAGCCCTTTAAGCTACACGTGTTCGATCACGTCTTTGTTGTAACATCACTGCTAGGTAGCAAATCAAAAATGTTTTCTGTCACAAATAGAAAAGTTTGTCTTCCCAAAAAAGCACTTAGACAAATTTGCCAAAATGCAAATAAAAATACTCAAGGCAGATATTTTTTCCACTGACCTGGACACATTCAAATAAAACTGACAGGAAACGTGGAAGCTGGTAGGGATTGTACTTTCAGATGACTGTGGTGTGTGTGTGAAGAGGGTCCATCTAGTTGCTGAGGCAGCAGGCAGAGTGTTGTCCTCCAGGTAGTGAGCCTCAGTTAAGATACCATGGTCGCTGTTTATGAGTTTAGGTGTAGGGCATCTGTCCCGATCACAGTGAGAGTAGGTCATCTGTCAGTGTGTGTGCAGGCGTTCATGTGTGTACAGTGTGTATGAGCGCATCATCGAGCCCCAGGACCACCAGGGCCTTTGCCCTTCCGGACTGCACCGTGGCTGCTGTGGTGGTGGCTGTGGGTCAGCTGTCTGTGGGGGCTGGGGGTGGAGGTGCCTCCTTTGGCCTGGGGAGAGGAGCTCCTGCTGGGGTTGAAGGCAGGACTGGTGCCAGACCTGCCTAGGGAAGGCTGCAGGGGGCTGGACGCAGAGAGGCCTACTAGGACATGAAGACATGAACATGGTTATTCTCTAAAAACGTTGTGAGTATATGCCTGTTCCATACTACAGAATATACTGTACAAGCAGCATACAACATACAGTATACAAACATACTGACAGGAAATTATAAAATACATGTATGAAGTGTAAACTTTATGTGACCCTTGTTATTTTAATGCTTGCGTGTACTTGCCTGAGAGTGTACACACTGTTGACTCACCTTTAGAAACGCTGTAGCCATAAGCAGCATAAGCTGCAGCTGATGCAGCTGCTGCACCAGCTATCGCTCCTGCCTTAGCTGCCGCACTGCCCGCCGTTGACTTGCGCCCACGTCCTTTCCCACCTGACTTTGCCCCACCTCCGGATCCTTTAGGTCGTCCTCGACTCCGCCCAGACCTGCCTCTGCCAGGGCTGGTCGTGTCTGAGGCTGAAACACCTGAAGATAGAACATATGAAAAGAAACTAGAACTGCTGCTTTCCTGTTGTATGCCTCTTGCCAACCAGTCAAATTCATGGATATGGCAGAGGTGAGGCCACCGCGTCAACCCGTTCAAATTCACGGGTATGGGACAGAAGTGAGGTCACTGACCTTTGACCATCAAAATTTAATCAGTTCCTCTTTGAGTCCATGTGGACACATGCCAGATTTTAAGAAATTCCCTCAAGGTGTTCCTGAGATATCACATTCACAAGAATGGGCTGCATGGAGGGACAACCCAAAAACATAATAGAAATAATTCCGTGTGTGCAGGATTATGGACGTTGGTGGGGTCCAACCCTAGAAGTGATTAGTCCCTAACCAACTGTGTAAGAGAGATGTTTTGTGTTTCTTGGACTTAATTCAGTCCTTCAAAGACAGTGTAATCATTTTACTGTAATGTAGAAAACATATTAGACATTTGCTATCACCACTCATCATTACCATAAGTACAGGCTCAGGCAGAAACATACAGCTCTCATTTTCCAGACTGTCTGCAGAATCAGAGCCAGTGTCTGCCTCAGTGGTAAGATGCCTAATCCTTCCAGTACCTTCTCCGCTCTCTGATTCCATACATCTCACCACTGCTCTGCATTTTCTCTGCATGTTTCCATCCAAATCCTGTCGAATACAACCCTTCATTGGGGAGAGATGAGCCTATCACCAACACCGAGGCACAGCTGAGAACCCTCGACAATTCCATAGCTCTTACATCACTTCAGATCTTAATCTCACTCTTCCTCCTTTTTCACTCATTTACTCAACTTCCCCAAGTGCTCCCTCATTCTGTCTTCTAAACAGTTCATTCTAATGTCATCTGCAACTCAGAAACCACCTCGCTGGGCCTGGTTAGCAGGGGTCATCAACAGTCTAAGTGGCAGGGGTCTTTTAGCATGGCAGCAATAATCCCAAAGTGGGTTTCAAAGAAGTTGCAAGTATTACCTTATTAAAGCTTCACTTCACTATCTATCTGGATCCCATATTACAAAACATATTAAAAAAACTGTATTCAAAAGAAAATAACACCCTCATAAATCAAAATAATCGTGGTAACAGAACTCCTTGTCTCAATGGGCACAAGCCAATTAAAATTAAGTCACCTCAAGCGTTGGCATTACAAGCACCGTGTGTCAACACATAGGTATCCTCTGGTATCTAACACCAAGATGTCAGCAGCAGATCCTTTAGGTCCTGTAAGTTGTAAAATGGTGCCTCCATGGATTGGAGCAGAACATTGTCCAGAGCATCACACTGCCCATTAAAGATTTCTGCAACTTGTACCAAAATAGCCCTACTACTAGTAGCCCAGTTTGGACCAGATAAGATAGCGCTCATTGCCCTAAAGCTGTGATGAGCAGATTTAGATCACTTATTTAAATGCAAGTATCAATTCCACAAAGCAAATTTACTCAGACTTATAGTTGTGCATTTAATTATGCACAATGAATGGATGAAATAAGGTACTGGCAAATACACAGTATACCAGCCCACTCACTTGAAGTCGAAGGTTGGCCAAAATCATTTCTTTTCTCACCATTCATGTTATCAGAGACTGATCCAGACACAGAGGCAGGGGAGTTAGTGGCACGAGACTGCGGCGCAGAAGACACTGGATCGTCCACAATGACCAGCATGTCGCTACTGCTCTCATCCGCATCGGCATCTGGTGGCAACGAGCCAGGCTGGAGCTCGCTGCTCAGGGAGATCTGACCGTGCACAGGAGCAAACACAGACAGAGACACAGGCTGGGGGTCAGCACCACAGGGAACAGGGGAAACCAGGCCAGTACAGTAAAGGGCAAGAGTAGTGGAACAGTGCAAGGAACAAGAAAGAAGGAAGAGAAGAGAAAATAGAATAACAAAAAAGAAAGGAAGTAAGAAACTGAGAAAAGAAAAAGAGAAAGCAGGAGTGAAAGGAGAGTAGAATGAAAAGAAGGTAGCAACACATGAAAGGAGAGGAATCAGTAACAGATATTAAGAGAAGACAGGGTGTGAAAAGGAAGATGTGTAAGAGAATTGAAAAGCACAAGATGCAAAATAAGAAAGTGACTTTGAGGAAAAACACCAAAGCCACTAACCATCCTCTGTAACATTAATTCCAGTCATATACAATATCTGGCTTCTCCTCCACTTCCTTTACTTTGCTAAAAGGATGTGCACACTTGAAAGATCCTGCTTATTCACTTGACTTACTCACCTCACTGAAGGGGCTGGGCATGGCTGAGTCCATCTCGACGCTGATGAAGGAGTCGTCTCCATCTGCAGACAGGTTAGAGTTGTCAGCTGAAGGTGCATGGGAGATGACCAGGTTCACCTCCTTTTTCCTCTTGGTCTCTGACTCCTCGTTCTTCTTCTGCAGGTTAGAAACAGAAAAGGAGAGCTAATTCTAATGCCACTTCATCTCTTCTTCACATCTTATGGGTCTATCTGTATGTCTGTCCAACACTTGAGTTCAGAGCAAGAAGACTCACCAACAACTTTATTATACCATTCCTTCCTTTCTCACCTTGGTATGTCTTGTCTTGCATCCTCTATTTGTTTCTTCATTTCTTTATTTATTCTACATTCTTCCTTGTGCTCTATTTCAGATGTTATAGCTGCAGACTGAGGTAAATGCTGAGGTTTCAGCCAACTGTACCTTCTCAGCGTACTTCTCCCTCTTTCTCTTGCGCTCCTTCACCTTACTGCTCTCCTCTTGCTGCCTCTTCTCCTCCTGTCTCTGACGCACTACAGGAAAAGATACAACATAATTGTAATTTTACACTTTCTTGCTTCTAGTTCTCATATGAGTTAGTCTGTACTTAGTAAAACTGAATTAAATCCAGACAAAGACATGTGGATGCATGCCTTAAATACTCACATTTCTTCTCCAGCTCGTCATCGTCCAATAGCAGGCTGACCACCTCTTTGGGTTTGAGCGTGTCTGGCTTGAAATTGCCTCCAGAGATCACCACCCTTTGGATCTTGTTACACAAAAACAATAAAGCATGAATAAACTCTGTAATTAATTCATATTTGCTCAGCACTGTGTTGTTTATCTATTGGTTTAACTGGGAAACAGGCTCTTTAAAAATGGAAACTTAACTTGTGCCATATATTTAAGTGCTTCTGTTACAGACCTCGCTCTTTTCCTTGGCCCGCTGCAGGATTCTCTCCTCGATGGTACCCTGACAGATGAGGCGATAGACGGTGACCTGCTTTGTCTGACCCAGCCTGTGAGCTCTGTCCATGGCCTGTTGGTCCACTGTAGGGTTCCAGTCACTGTCATAGAAGATGACCTGGAGGGAGCCATAAAAGACGTTTCTCACAAATTCATTTTGAGCATTTCTACAGTTTACTATTTAGCAGCTGGTACAATTTGATGTGATGACAGCCTAAAGGTGACGTACACTACTTCCTCTGTAATTTCTGAGATTAATTACAGTGATGTGTTATTCCATGTGAACCTCCCTTTAACGTGACAGACATCCTTTGTAAACAATCACTTCCAATCAAAGGTGAAGTGCTGCCGGAATGCACCGGAATGATGCTCTGGCAACTTTTTTTCTCCAAAAGAGGAAAAAGAATATTTGCAAAACCTATAATAATTCATAACATTACATTTTTGTGAGCGCTTGAAGATCCAATCATCAATAAAGCATACGTCCAACAAGAGAACCAGTAAAAACAAATGGAATAGTCTAAGTTGTGACATTAAATTTTAAAGTGTGATGATTGATTCACGTTGACTCCGCACTCTGGCGCACAGCATTTGCACCCACAAGTGCTTGTGTGCTTTGCCCAACCACATATTGATGACAGTTTGATGCTGAAGACAGACCTTGTTTACAAAAGACAAGTGACAGAACGAAACTCAGACTAGGGTGTAATCTCACCAGGGGACCTTGGAGAACATTGGATGCAACGATCAGCAGCAGAAACAGACTACATTTAACTTAAGTGATGCTGGGATTGAAACAGACTGTTTTAGGGGCGGCTGTGGCTCACGAGGCTGTGGCAAGTCGTCTTCTGACCAGTAAGTTGGTGGTTTGACTCCCGGTCTCCCTACATGCCTAAGTGACCCTGAGCAAGGCACTGAACCCCAAATTGCTCCCGGTGGCTTGACTAGCGCCGTTGTGTGGCAGCCTTGTCGTCATCGGTGTGTGAATAGGTGAATGGTGTATGATCTCCTGTAAAGCGCTTTGGCCAATGCAACACACTGTGAAAATGCGCTATATAAATACAGTCCATTTACCATTTACCTGTGTACCTATGAGTGATCAGCTGTAGGCCTGCAGGGCACAGGAAGGCCAGACTTTGACACATGCTGACCAGTTGCTGGGTGACATGCAAACCAACATGGAGCAGGAGTTCAGTGAACATTCAGTATGTTTTGGAGTTTAACACCTGAGCAGAGAGCATCGCTTGTCTTACAGCTTTATAAGGCATTTGATAGTCGGTCATGACAAATATGGGTGGGTGTGGGAATTTCCGTTTTTCATAGTTTGGGTGGGACATGCCCCCTAGTTGGTCCCCCGTGGAGATTATGCTCTAGTAGTAGGATTATCTATGGCTATAACATTCAACCTGTGACAAATGGCTACTGGTTCACATTGTTATTCTGCCTCATCAGAGAACAAAGTGAGTCTAACAATTGATCATGTGGGCAATTACAGCCCACTAACTTTAAAGTAGATTAATGCTGTTTAACCACATTAATGAAATATTTTCCTTTAGTGTGTCAGTGACTCACGGTGTCAGCAGCGGTCAGGTTAATACCAAGTCCTCCGGCCCGTGTACTCAGCAGAAACACAAAGATATCCGTCCTGTGAAGTTGGGAAAAGTGGAAGAGGGGAACAAAGAAAGAGGGAGAAGGAGAGACACAAAGTTGAAAGATATCATTTACAACTGCAGTTACAGCATATAGATAATGGCACAAAAATGGAGAACCATTCTGCAAAGTGTCACTACAAGCTTCAGCCTGGGCAGCATAACTGGGCGTCATGGGAAACGAAGCATACTTCATACTGATAGATGAGTCCTGCACAATAAAGCTGTTTCAGCAAACCACAACCTCTCTCACCTACACCTCGTACAACTGGAGCAACTCTGGTGCCTTAAAGCTGCACACTAATGCAAACCAGAGCATGTGGACTCACTAGGAAATACACGCACACACATATTTGGATGCACACTTGAGATTAAAGTGTTCACTTATTGCAGCAATATACTGTATGAAAAGGCAAATTTATCATTAATTATTGGCCTGGTTTCATGGGCACACATACATACACACACACACAGAGTATATTGTATCTATATCGATATCTACCCACCGGCTCTGGAAGTCAGCCACCATGTCTCTGCGTTCAGAAATCTTGGAGGATCCATCCAGGCGCATGTAGGTGTGCTTACGATAAACCATGTACTCCTGGAAAGACAGGACAAAATACAGCAATTAGGAGAGCTACTTCTCTAAAATATGCAATTCTATTTAAGTCTTTTTCGAAGAGCAGATAAACTGTGCAGGGTTACTTGTTCAGTTCCAAGGCTCAGGAAATAGTCATTTTTAATGTAAGAATGCTTGACAGTGGCTCTGAAATATCAAAATCCCACATTTCTTTGGTGTATCTGCTGGGGTTGAAACCTCAATCCCAGCCTAGAGAGACACTAAGAAATGCAGAAACTGATATCTCTCCACCCCTGAGGTCTGCTGAGCTGTTCTGTGTGTCGTGTGTGGGTGTTAGTTCTGACAGGAGGGCTTCTTAAGTGCCAGGGTCAGAGCAACAACTGCGATGATGTGACATGTTGATCTCTCTTTAAGCACTGCCCCCGAACCCCCCCGCCGACCTCCTCACTCAAACATGTCAGTGCCCCTGAACCAATGAACCAGTAACAATTACTGGCACACATCACAACTCACCACACACAATCATTACCAATGATATCAATGATTTGACTCTATGTTTTCAGTGACCTCCCCAAACCCCTGTCACCCAGGGGCCTCCACCGTCTGTGTGAGTGTCTGGCTCTGTGCCCAACAGCCCCATCTGCTCTCAGTGAACACTACATTAGGGACCATTAGCCCGCTGCTCGCAAAATGCTTCTAACCTTGTTGAATTGGGTTTTGATATGTTGCCAGCAGGATGTTGCAGGCATCGTTACAGAAAGCCTTCCTCAGGATCTCTCACCTAAATCATCAGAATCAAAGTTTTAGTAAAAAAATCATCTAAGATCTCTGACAGTTTTAAAGCTTGGGAAGTCCTTGCCAGTCCATAGCACACAATGTCAATGCAATGGTTCACACTTTGGACTTTCCAAGCTGAAATCTATACCTCAACAGTTGGTAACTTTCTCTCATATTCTGTTTGAATTGGTGTTAATCATAAGTGACACCGCTATACAGTATGTCTGCAGTTTTTCACTGACTTAGTAATGTCAAGGTTGCAAATGTAAAGGCTCAGGCCAACCTATAAAAGTGGCAAATCTTGTCCAGTTAACTGTCAGCAGCCCTTTATGGATCATATTTAGTAAAACAAAAAAAAAGCTTTATGGTTCTGAACTGAAGTGATGTGTGGGAGGTGAAGGACAGAAAATTGTTTAAAAGTGTGTCAAAACTCCAGCCAAACATTTCTCTCTCTCTCTCTGCTCAAATTTACTTTAAATCTTAGGAACTGCCATCTCTTGAAAACTGCAAGGACTGACAACCAGTATGTTCTCAGAAATGAGCACCCAGAGTTAAGAAAAAATTAAACTCTCACGGTCACAGTGTGTATTTGTTGCAGTTTTTAGGGTGGGAATGCAGTGTGTGTGGTCACAGTTTGTTCCCAACTGAAACAGATCCCACAGAAAGTAAAGTACATGATGTAGAGGCACTATGAACACATACACCTTCAGTCCCAGCACATTCTATCAGCCAGTGAACTGAAGCCATAAAAGAGAACAGCAGAACAACCTGTGCTATGGAAATATTTTAATAATAAAGCCAAGAACATGAGATCTGTCTTTTGTGGTATTTAATAAAACTTTCATTAAAAGGCTCGGTGGAATCAGAAAGCAAAAGGTCTCCACAGCAAAGAGCAAAGTAAAACAAGAGCACACCCTACTTATAATCTTGCTATCAAAGTATGTAGACATAACGTCCTAGTGTACAGCATACTGGGCTCTGGATCTCCTCTGTCATACTCATAACAGAGGTACCAGCCAGCCAGAAAAACTGAACACACAAATCAACACTAAGATGTAGACTCACGTCTTTCTACTGTAGTTTGACCAACCTCAGACTTTACACATCAAAGTATCTTTCCAGGTGTAGGGCAGTAATACTACATACAGTTGCAAACATATTGTCCCTTTGTTATAATGGGTTTTCAAGTTTAAAACAAGAACTATATATAGTATAATAAGAAATATAATATAGTCAGAGAAAACTAAAGCCAGATTGGAATGAACAAATTCATTTGTATAGTGTATTCATTTATTCATTTTTGTATAATATTCAGTTCATTATCGGAGGAGATTCTGTCACAGCCCCCATTTCAGCATGAGGCCATTTACAAACAAGGCGCTGTAGACACTTGTTAGACTAGAAAGTCATACTGTAGCTAAAGGCGGAACAGGAAGTTAGAAGAACATGAACACAGAATGACCACCTTGCATTGTCTAAGCCATCTCAAGCATTCTCACCATTACTGTTTTCCTTTGGCGTTTAAACACAAGGCATTCCCAGTGTGTTCCAGACATGCAGGAAGACAGTCCTTAACCACCTAGGCTGGGCCTGTCTGCCACTGAAGGATTTGGCTGTGGAAATAGCATTGCGCTGTGTGACCGAGGAAGGATTTCCCAGTGACATCATGCCAGAGGCTTTTGGCACCATAGTGATGTTTGCAACAAACATGGAGGCAACATCACAGTAGCACACAGAGGCTGTCAGGACATGATCACCAACAGCTTTGCACTATTGTTTTCCAATGGGGAGAGCAGTCCCACATATTTCACACCTTGAGCCTTCTTTGAACTGTAACCATGACAGCTACTAACCTCCAATCACAAAGACGTTTAAACACAGAAAAAAAAAAATCACCCTGCCAGTTCTTATTTCTAGCTTCGAGCTCAGTGCAGCAAGAAAAGACGTTTTGTGTTTGGCCGTCCATCTTTTTTCACTCTCAGCTACAAATCTTTGTCTTCAATTTTCTGTATTATTTCCGTCTCCTCTAACCCCAAGGCCCTTGCCACTCCCATTACTCCCTCTCCCCTCCACCTCTCCTCTCCTCTTCACTCCTTCCAGCCATTCCTCCCATCTGGCTGCCTCTCCTGCAGATGAGACCCCGCTAATTAGCCTGACCTGTTAATTAGCTGTCTAATGAGTGCACTAACAAGGGACAGGCATGCTGATTAGAGCTACTGGAGCTCAATACCTCGCTGGTGAAAGCAGACCAGTTAAACAAAATAGATGATACATTAAAGGTGTGCTTCCTGAGATCAGGATTAGCACTTCTCTGAATAAATCTTGGTCACTGGTTTATGTACATAAATGTGTCTGTGTAAATGTGTGCATAACCTGCATACATGTGCACCACACTTGATTCCTTTTTACACAGAGACTCAAACCGTCCTGAGTGCGTGAGTGTTTATACCTCCAGCAGATCTATCATGCGTGTCATCTGAGAGTAGATGAGGACTCGGTGTCCCTGCGCCTTCAGCCGACTCAACAGGACATCCAAGGTGTGGAGCTTGCCACTTTCCATGATTAGGCTCTCCTTATCTAGAAGAGGAGGAGACAAAGAAGTGAACACCCCCAACTACCTGGAAAGCGAGAGACTGCTTCAGCTTCATACTTATTTTAGGCAGTAGGAACAAATGCTCTGCATGGAATTCAAAAATGGTTTCTTGGTGGTTGTATCCAAATATATAAGCTTACACGATAAACTTTTTCCTCTTGTAAAAATATCAACAATCAAATCTTTCTTTTCCTCCCTATTTTGAATCTTTAGTGTACTTTTACAGTACTATAATGCAAAACTTCTGCTTACTGAGAGAACACAGAACAGCAGCCGACTCAATTCAGAGGTGATTAACTCTTCACCAATCAATACAGGTCTTCGATCAGACTGTAGTTACTTGGATTAAAAACCCTTTCACCAGAGTGGATCAGCTCCAGGATCAATCCTCCTAAACTTGTCACTAATCTGGTAGTTGTTTAAATAAAGTGTTTGCTCTTATTGACTGGACTGTTGAAGAGAGCAGAGAGAATGAACAAAAGAGAGCGAACAAGACAGAAAGAGAAATTGTGAGAAGATGTGATTTACACTCCATTTCACACAACGGCACAAAAGATGAACAAACAGTCCTGACAGTTGGTCTTGGTCTTGGTCATATTACTTCCAACACTGTATCAGGTGGTTGACCACAGAGAGTAATGGGGAGCAATCTGACCCTGGGTCTGCTGTTGAAGTGGTTGCCTCCACGCCGAGCTAATGAGGAATTAACGTCATCTGGCACAAAGGCAGAATGAGGAAAAGGCCAGGGCTTGCCATCGACCCGGTGACAGGCACACTGTGGAGTTTGTCCAAAGGGTCTTGACCTCGGTTGGGGAGAACCTAAGGCCAGGTCCAGGGTCAGGTGACAGGGTTACAAGAGAGTCTCTATGAGAGTCAGTCTTGCACTCGAGTTGGACACATGTTCCCAAACCCTGTTCATACCATGAAAACCCAGGTTTATAAATATTTTTAAGCCTTAATTTTTTGCCTTGTCAATGTAATGTAACCATCCACATTAAAATCATAAGATAAACTCATTAATCCGAGTCACAAGCTAAGAAAATATAAGCTGAGGTTGTAATAATGCACATATGACAACACCCTGCCACCGTATCTGCAAAACACTCATATACAACTTTTTCTTAAAGACAATCCAAGATGATAAAGTCTGCTCCATGATACAGGAAGACCCACAAAACCAACTGGTTCTTTCTCGACTTTTCACCAGTAGCACTCTATGCTAATGCGTACTCAGGCTGAACCCTGGCCTGCGACCCTTTACTATAGCCCTCCAAAAAAGGTCAGGCCCTGTGGAAGTGTTAAAGAAGAACTACTAGGACAGATGAACAGGGGAAACACTCTGGGGACGTACTGGAGAGCACACCTCCAGGACAATGTTAAATGGTGACATCCTGTCAAACTCATTTGGTTCTGGTCATACACATACACCTAAGAGCTCATGGCAAAGTGTTGACAGGACATGTTCTGACTCAAAGTTATAATTTCATTTGCTTGGGTTTCCTCAAAATAGGGGGTGTATAGCTGGCAAAGTAGACACTGTATGCTCTTCACTATTGTTATTTTCTCCAAGTGAATAAAATAACTGAGGCTAAAATTATGACACACTACAAAGGAAGATGAGAGATAGCAAAAGAAGAAATGGAGGAAAAGAAAGGAAGTGAGATAAAGGAGATGATAAACAATACATATAATACATTCACAGCAAGAAACAATAAATTAAATGTGAAGCAGACCCAATTTAACTCTAGATTGATTGGAATGTAGGCTGTTTTTACACATTGCTCTGGCTGAGATTTGTGTGCACCAGGAGACCGACACACCACAAGTCCTGTGATACAAGAACACTGTATCCCACCATCAAAGGCCTATAATTGTCTTTGGCGTCAAGAAAGCGGATGGAGTGAAAAGTTAAGGGAGGGGAGAGTGAGACATAGAGGATTAGACATGTGCATAGAAGAAAAGGGAACAGACGGAGAGTGAAAGGGGGGTTTGTGGTGACTCTGGCTGCAGTGAGCCGTATTAGTGTGGTGGCGGCGGTGGTGATGTTGTGGTTTAGATCAGACTGGGCCTTCTCACCGCAGGTGCCAGTCTAACCGGGGCCACTGCTCAGTCAAGGGCACCAAGCGGTGCTGTGAGCGACACTGCCAACCACACAGATGCAAACCGCCACTTGGCAACATGATGCAGATTGTCATATAAGGCAATATTGCTCAATCCCTTCCACCAATCTGTTTCTGTTTAGCAGATTACATGTAAGCCTCCAGACGCCAATATCGTGTTTGACGATGGGTTAAAGCCAGCATTTCTGTGGCCACACAGGACTAAATGTTGTATGTATTTTAATTCTTGAAGGGCATAAACTGTAAATCTGTGACCCTATTCAGGAATAAGCAGTATAGATAATGGATGGATAGATGCATGGCTAAACTGTAAATCTGAAAATCCCATATTAAGTAGTTAGATATGATTATTTTTGTATGATGAGATATGTCAGTCAGGGTCCTTTTTTATGCTCTTCTCTTAGAAAGCCACCTTCTAATGTCTGACCACACTGATGATGTCTCCTTCGTCATTGTGTATGTGATCGTTGTGTAGAAGCCAAGGACACCACTTGAACATATTTGAATTTAAGTGGCATTCAATCTACAGGGAAATGATCAGCGCAAAAAGGATGCTACATCCTCAATGGAAAGCAAGGAAGCAGATATATCCCACCCCATCATCCAAAGTCCCTTAAGACTAGCGATGTGCCTTACAGAGAGGTGGCTGAGTTTAAGACATTTAGTGCTGCATAGAGAAAAGTATCACTGCCATACATTGAAAAACAAAGACAAAAAAAGGAATCATTGTGAATGGGAAGGATTTGGTGGCCTGTCCCATTGCAATGTAACACTTACAACTTACATCATAAGTCACATGCGGCCGCAGTAACATGCATGACCACATGTGAAATCTGGATGTGGTAACCGTGCATATAACATGAATAACTATGGACTTAGAGGGATTAAAATGAATGTCTGTCCATTTGCTCTAGGTGGCGCTAGCAAGCAAGACTCATTCAGATGAGATTCTGTGAAAATTAGTTCACATAGTACCAGCATCAATATTTGGGGGAAGGATAAACAAAAGGTGCCTCAGATCACTTCACTACAGTAGGACATTTGGAATGATATATTTCTTTCTGAATACATGAGTGACAACATAAACATTTAGATTAAAATGCACTAAAATGGACGCAAATCGACTTGGCACTCATCGACCAAAAAGGACTGTGTTAAGGCCACACCCAAAAAAACAAATCTCATTTGGTGTCACACCACTGTGCTGTTGCTATGGATACACATATCAAGCTTCACCACCTGCCCTGCCCCGCTTTCACATCACCCCCCCTCCACTTCGGCAACAGTGGTATTCACCCAGCTGGCCCTCCCTGTCTCCTCCTATCCTCACCTCCTGCTGGCAGATTAGACTACACTCCCGTGTCTCTCCTCTCTGCCCCTTTCCACTACATCCACTGCGCCCTCCAGCTCCCTCTTCATCCTTTCCTCCTCCACTAATACAAACTCTCCCTCCTGCTCCCCTTTACACACCCCCTCCCCATACTGTCTGGTCCCCGATGGTGTAATCCAATCCCTGTAGGGCCAGAGCCAGGGGCCTGACACGGTCCTGACCCAATTAAAGGCCTGCTGCCAGCTAATTAACCCCGGCCCAGCTCTGGTGCCTGGCGTCTGATACTCCCAAACCAACTATGGTGCTAATTTCATTAATACACTACTACAGTCTTCTGTCCTGTCCCCCTCCACTCTGCTGCTGCTGCTCCCGAAGCCAAAAGCAGAGCTGCCCTCAACAGGGAGGGAAGCAGGCCAGATGCAATCGGGAAGAAGGAAAAAAAAAAAAAAAAGAAGAGAGAAAGGGAGATGAACAGCAGCGAGACTGCAGGAAAAAAAAATCAAGAGCTGATGAAAGAAGATGGATGGATGGTTATGTGAGAAAGAGAGACAGATGGGGGGCCACAGAACAGGTCGAATCAACGATCGAACAGAGCGTCAGCCCCTCACTGTATAATGATACACTACACTGTGCAATCAATAAGTCAATGGGCAACACTTGTTCAGCACTGCTGATGATGGAAATATTAGCCTGACGCTTCGCTGCTTCTGTGTGTACTGACAAAAATCTTACTTAAACTTAATTTTCTCTCAGCGACAGCATCGGGACAGCTAAGAGCCAGATGTCAGTGGGAGATTTTTGGAAGTGGGGAGTGAGGTATGTGACAGAAAAGAAGAGACTTGTTAGAGCTTGATGAATTGTGAGACATCTATGACATCTATGACAGAGCCTCTCTCCTCTGATGCTCTGAATAGGAGCCAAATCATAAACATGCATTCCACCAAGCCTACAAATGTGTGGCTACACGAGTGCTACATGTGTGTATAGAGCAAAGGAGCACTTCTCTTAATTCTCTAGGAGTCGATAAGCAGGGCAAGAGACAGTGAGTCTCTTGCCCTGATGAGGACTCAGAGGTTTGTGGGGGAGCCTCACCACATCACAGCTGCCCACTATGAACTCTGTCATTAAGACAGATTACTGCTAGTTACCCTTGGCCAGCACTGATTCAACACACACCACAGATGAAACCTAGCTTCCTAAGGGACAGACTGAGTTAGATATGAGTTGGCTTCCGTGCTCAAACATGTCATCACGGGGGCATAATGTGGCTAATGTCTCCCCCTTCAGTCTACTGTGGAATTTTGAGCTGAGTTTCATATTCTTTAT
>NW_018127942.1:470691-474185 GCF_001952655.1 Monopterus albus | reverse complement strand
TGAATGTTTTCTTTCTATTACTGCTGGCAATAAAAGCTACACTCCACAGACTGGTGCCAGTGTAATACAGATTGAGGGGCAGAGTCTGACAGTGATGAGGGGAGGCTGTGTGGTTTTGTGCCTGTGTATCAAAAGGCTGGAGAAGCTTCCTCCCATTTTGCTGGGGAGTAGTTTTTTTTTTGTTTTTTTTTTTGAAGGGACAGGAAGGTAGAACTGCACCAGACCTGGTTGGCCTCTATCTGGTTGATTGACTGACACCCCCCACACAGACAGTGCATTCAGATAAGTTGCACAAGACACACATACATTCCTTTAGAGTCCTTTATCATCTTCTTCAAACACATACGCTGCTCCAGAGTGGTAATTGCCCATTCCAAGCTAACAATAAAGCTATAAAAAGAGTAAGGAGTCGGTGCTATGGGGAGAACACCATCATACTGTGGAACAGCTCCTTCTAATTACTATAAGCAACAGAGGGGCCATGCAAACAGGAAGGAAGGTTATTTCTGTCACACTGGAATGCTGTGAAAATAATACTACAAAATAACTGAACAAACAACCAAAGCGTTTCCTTTCAATGTGATTTTTAACCTGATGCACAGCATGAAATTGATCTCTGCTTGAACATAAACTGACCCAATTGTAGCTTTGTGTGAAGTTTCCAAAAAAGTGGTGACCACAGAGTTGCAGCAATTTCGCAAACACATGAGGCTGGAACGTCTCTCTAATTGTAGTCAAAACATTTTCTCCTGTTGCATCCTGGTGGCTCAGACAGGGAGGGTTAATTGTTGGATGATACTACCCTGCATGCATCTTGCTTTCTCTGTGATCACCACTGATGGGATCTTAAAAAAATTAAGCAGTGTGAAGTCAATATCACTATTAACATTATTAACATAGAGTAGATAATTCATCCTTTCATGAATGAACAGTGACATTCTGCCATTACAATAACATAAAAAAAAATCTTAAACACAGGACGTTGCTGTCTCAGTTGTTTTTTTTCCTCCTCTGTGGCCTCATTCTTAATAAGTCCTCTGATTAGATTCCTCTGTCGATATCAGTAGGCAGCCATACTCACACCATGGCGCTCAAAACAAACAGTTATGAAGCTCTGCATTTGTTCTAAAGGTGTGGGGCTGGGAGTGCAGAGGAGCGGGAGGGTGGGAAACTTCAGCTGGGCTACTGTACATATCTGGGCCTTGATGTGGCAACAATGTGTTCAGTGGAGGACGGGTGCCCGAGTTTTGGGTCACTTCCTTCCTACTGAGGCTGAGAAAGAAGTGGGAGACCAGACGGACTGAGAGGCTGAAGCCAAGATACTGATTTCAGATCAGTGCACAGCCCTGTCTCTTAGTGGGAGAGACCGAGGTGAAGCTTGTCCTCGACGTGTTGTTGAGGAAAGGCAACGCCGTCGAGCGTGGGAGAGTGTGTGTGGGGAGAGGTGTGAGACACCTCAGGCCCCGTGTGAGCGCTGCACAGTTCCCTGAATGGATTCGATGGCGCACACACACACACACACACACACACACACACACACACACACACACACACACACACACACACACACACACACACCATTTATTAGTGTTACCTAAGCACTTGAACAATGACCAGTAGCTAAACTTCCTCGCTTTGTCTGCCTCCGTATAACTTCACAAGAGCTTTCAGGCCGTTCTCACACAGACACACAAATACTTGTTTTGTTTCTCACTTTTACACACAAACACTCTCACAAGCACATGTATATGCAGATGCGTAGAAGAAGAAACAAAATCAAGCATTACAATACTGCAAATGGTGAGAGAACGTCTACAGGACTTTATATTATGTTTAGGCATATTAGTGTTTTAGTAAATGAGGGAGTGGTAAATGCATAAAACTGCAAGTAAGAGGTATTCATAAAAGTGTACAAGTGCAGCCACATCCATTTTTGGTGCTGGGAACCTGTTACCAAAAAGAGAGCAGTCATCATAATCCATGACAGAGAGCATTTATCAGCGGTAGAAGGGCTGAGCGGGTCAGTGAGAAGGGAAGTGTTGTCTGTCAAACTGTAATGGCCTCTCTCACCCTGGACATCCATCAGTCATCTGACTCCTGGCTGCGATTCAGCTCCCACTCTGCTCCAGCTGACCCTTAACTCAACAAGCCAAGTCCTTCTGATAAAGTGCTTGTAAGCACACACGTACACATAAAGCCGTGTATTCACACCTCAGTGGAAATCGCTAGTATGTGTTTATGTGAGTGAATATCTGCAGAAGCCCTTTATCTCAGACCATAAAGGGTTTGGCTGCCTGGCAGACAGAGACAGACAAGGGTGATGTACCCAGCTTCGATCCGCTGACCCTGGGTGAGCCTCTGGAAATTCTCCCACAGGCCCTTATCTCCATTATCACCATTTAATAAAACTCATAAAATGAGACAATACAGCAAACTTGACAGCATCATCTGTATTTTCAAAATGTGTTGCAGTGACCTTTAGTGAGTTTCCTTACCAGGTATCCGAATGAAAGACCATCCATGGCGAGGATAGACGGCCATCATACCCCCAGGGCATTGTGGGTGGAAGGCAATGGCCCTCGCACGCCAGTCTGAGGCAAGTTCAGGGGAACCGTAGAGGAAACATTGTTTGAAGATTGTGCCACCTCCACTGCGCGTCACCCACCATTCATACTCAGCACTGCGGTCGTCACAATAACGCTCCATGGGAACTGCCGTCACCTAGGAAACCAAAAAAGAAAGATAGGGTTTTTGAAGTAAAAGATATTATTGTGTAGAGAAGCCAGAGAGAAGATTTTAGGGAGGTTTTCATGTGAGAGTTTCTTAAATAATAAAATTCTGATGCACTGCTTATCATTCCAAATATTTCTTCATATGCTGCTTTTAACTATTAATAAAACAAACACGAAACTCTAGCAACTTTTCCACCTAGAGATCTCTACTGGAAACCAAGGATACCACCTCCACGAAGGCTAGTTTCACTGAATCTATCACTGAATTTGTTTTAAATGCAGCTGGAAGCTAGTCACATCACCCCAACACCCCGAACACACACACTTCACGAATAAGAACTTCTCATTGTTGAAAGCCTACAAATGCGTTTCCCTCTTCCCTTTCCACGACCACCCAAATGCTTGCCTTTGCTGGGCCAACAGACACACAGGCTGTCTACACAGACACACACAGGCCTTTACAAGTGTGCCCTTCTCGGGCGATTTGCTGATCACCACGCACATACACACACATACCCTGGGCATAGCAGCTTGCAGGAATTTGGGTGGCAGAGTGGGCTGGCAGGGCCGCAGCGTGGAGGTGGGAGAATTTCTGCTGTGGATCTTCACATCTGTGTGTCCCACCATGCCGGGTCTGAAGGCTGTAAACACCAGGCTCTGAATCAAATTGATAAGCAATGACAAGAAGATATTACAATCCTGTTGCACAGATGCCAAAACTGCATAATTATAGTGATCATATCTGAGTGGTGAAATGTTTTA